>NC_092858.1:130706297-130707204 GCF_032062135.1 Pyxicephalus adspersus
TATATATATATATATATATATATATACATCTACATTTACCCTCTTGGTGACAAGTCTAACTTTTTTCTATCCATATCCAATTGCACTCAGTCAATCTATTCCCACACATTTAAACCACTAGGGTCCTTTTCATTGAAAGATAGAAAATGTAAAGTTTAAAAACAAAGTTTCACATTATTTATGTGTTCTTTAGCCCTCACCTGCACTGCTCATAGGTTTCTGCAGTCAGATTACATACCACATGGTCCCTTCAGCCGGTAAACCACCATGCATAGTCTGGCAGGAAGCAACAGAGTTTAACAAGTACAGTTTTAACCACTAAATTAGAAGTCAAAATGTTTCCCTGAGAAGGTAATGAATAGTAGTGTCTTGGGTAATGCTTGAGCCAGAACCTCATCTTTCAGTGAAGAGGACAGTGTGAAATAATTTCTGCATTGTGAGGAGAATTTCAGAATTCTCCCCACTCCTTTATTTTTGGGTAATATGTTTGTTAATCACTTTTGTTCCTGTTTATTATAATCTCTTTATTGTTTACTAAACTGATTGGGTTGTAACCTTTCTCCATACTTATTTAAAAAAAAATGTCACTGTTCCCCAAAGTATAAATGTTTACCTTCCTTAAAAAAAATGGTGAGATTCCAAAATATAGCTGGATATTCTGTATCCATTTAATCTGTTCACCTCCATAAATTAAACAGCACAAAAATTCCAGGCTTGTCAGCAGGTATAACAGTTTGTTGTTTTTTCTCCATTAAGCCTATAATCCCCTTTGAAAAGGCTTTATCACCTTCACTCACCTTGTGTTTAAACTCTTGCTATCAGCTAGGATATCATCTAGAACCAATTTTTTAGGTGTTAAAACATGTATTTTTAGCATTACAAAGCTTCATGAAGGATGCATTAGATA
>NC_092858.1:130709248-130716976 GCF_032062135.1 Pyxicephalus adspersus
GTATTTACTGTTATTTAAGTTTAACTTTTTGAATTTATTTATAGCTTAAGTAGAAAAACTTATCTTAGGAACATTTTATTAACTTCAATAAACGATAAATCATCTTCAGGGAGTTGCAAATATGTACAGATGATTTGCTAGCTGAAAATAGGAATAAAAACAACTCTGCTTCCTCAAGAATGTTTTCAAAGAAATATGTTTAAGCTATTTCAATTCTGGTTTTATTCTACCGCTGTTATATACAATACTAATCAATTCTAAATTATAACTAACATTATATAGCTATATATAGAACCCTGAGAAAGTAAGTGAATTAAGTGGATTGTGTTTTATATACATATATTTCTATAACAAAATGTTCCAATGTAAAGTGATTGGCCACATTTTTTTAGTTTTAATAAACTTTTTTTTTATACTGCTAACTGCAACAACAAATGGAAAATGATTACTTAGGTGCCATAGGTTGCTGTACACCAGTTATTTCCATCGTATTAATAACTGTGCCTATACTAAAAACTGGAACACCATACATTAACCCCAAGATTGAATACCTGTAGAACAAAGCATTGAACCACAAAAGTGTATTACTTTTTTTTTCTAATTTCCAAATCTCCAAACCCTTACAAACAACACCCAAGCTGGCCTAGCACTACCAGAAATTATTTGATATAAACCCAAGCAGGGACAGACAACAGGAGCTGCAAATTGTGCCTCCCAGCCAACAGAGACCCCCACCAAGGCCCCAAGTCAGTCCTGCACAGGGGCCCACTGTGGGCTACATTCGCCACTGACACCAAGCATATACATATAAACACTAATTACGGTAATACAGATTTGTCTATATTTAAAAAATCAAATAAATGTCTTTCAAAATAAGCTCCTTATCTGACTGAGAATATTTGAATTAATTTTGAGACCAGTTTCCTGCAGTACCTGGTCAAACTGCACCAAGACAGGAAGAAGAAGGGCTAGAAGTCCTTGCCAATTGGGTTATGCTACATGCATATGTGTATACAGGGAATATATAGACAGGTGTAGAATTTAGAATGGGTTAGAGTGAGCTTAGCAGCATATTTCAGTTAATCAGTATTAAATACAATACATGTTTTAGCTGTCTTAACTCTCATTTCATTTTTATTTTTTTTATTTTTTTTATTACATTTTTTGCACTCTTCCTAAGTCCCTTAAACAACTCTGCTACTTTTCCTGACCATCAGCATTAACATCACCAAGGACAATAAATACAGCAAGGCATTGGTAAATTGTTGCTTAAATACTTCACATTTGCTAATTGTTCTGTTTATTATTTGGAACTTCTAAGCAACGACAGCTACTGATTCTGTTTCTCCTGCATCATTCTGCAATATATTATATGTTTCATGTAGTTAGCATTCATTTACATTTCACTCATTATGGACCACCACTTGATATGCTATCATTGAGTTCTATATATTTACTAATCAAATTTCCTGGATAATTTCCAATTTATCGCAGTTCATTTGTTTTTGCTGCTTTATTGTGTATAGATGGTAAACAGTTATGAATTAGTAGCATGTCTTAATAACACTTTTCCTGTATATGCATGATCCATAGTCAGAAGAAGGTGTTAACAATTGTAATAGTTGTTATTATGCTTTATATATAATTGACCAAGATATTACACAGCATGTTATAATCCGAAAAATATTATTCAGACATTAGTTTCTGCTCTGTTGGAGATCACTGTTTAATTTACTAGCCATGTCTTGTAATTATTTGTCCCCCTGGCGCCAATCTAGACACAAGAAAGCTAATTATTCTACCAGGGTGATTTTAGATCTTGCAAAATAATAAAAAAAAAATTGAAAAGCATGCATTGTCTATTTAGCTATCTTATCTTATTTTTAAACTGTTTTCTGGCGCTTGTTATGGAATAGACCAAACTCTATATATTGCTCCCTGTACCCAATGGATGCAAATTACCCCTGTACCTCTGTTTGGCCTTGTGAAACTAATGCAAAGTGTGGTAACATCTGTAACTCCAAGCAAACAGGGTATGATGAAATTTAGGAACAGGACTACAACCTAGGGGACCAATGCTACTGACTGAACCACCATATTGTGCATAACCACTATAGCACCATGTAGAGTAACGTAAGAAATCCCATTTGCCGTGCTGCTATTTTGTGTATGGTCTTTCCAGAAAAGTTCATGAAGTGGATTATGCCAAGGAAGACCTTAGATACTACCTTACTACCATGGTCTACGCTGACAGATGTACATGTAAGATTTTCACTTAGGACTTGTTTAGACAAAGGATAAAATGGTGCTGCAGTTACCGGTTAATAATGTCCGGTTAATAACCGGTTAATAATGTAATAATGTCCAATAACCGGTTACCGGTTATTGGACATTAATTCCAATATTTCGGTAATGAATTGCTTTAGCAGGGATGGTTAACATACTCAGTTGTTAGATCATAACAACAGTTTTGTGATCCACAGGCAGAAAACCTAAATTTTTAAATGATAATTATTCATTGTTGTTTAAAGAGGCTCTCTAGCTAAAAAAGTGTCCTGGGTTCTTACATTGCTACTGTGTCCTTTAGTGATCTAGGGCCAGCAGGAACAATGAATCTCAGACATTCCCAGAAGTGTTGGATTCAGAAGATTCTGCAATACAGTTGGCATATGAGGCGGGGGCAGGGAGTGTTAAGTAAAAGAAATATGTTTATCCACATTAAAATCCACATATATGTTATTTTATAGGTCAGAACTATTAGTCTATAATAGGGAATGGTATTGGAAAAATATTGGATTTAATACAAAGACAAACAGTGAAAAAACCCTAGATATTTTATTTTTACCAGGGGTTCCTTAAGACTTAAGATTTATTTCAAAGGGTTACTCTAAAGTATAAAGGTTGAGAAAAGCTGTTTTAAACTTTTGTACATCAGTATTGTGGGGTAATACACTTAAGCTTACGAGTGCTTGCATGAATTTGTATGCCTTTCCTACTGATCTGTCCAATATAAATATGTATATATAAAATATGGATCCTGGAACTGATTTTATTGATTTGCCATTTGTTTGGTAAGATTATGAATAATACTGAACACAAAGTGGTTTAGCTAATGCCAGGCCTTAAATGCTGTGGATATTAAAAACATAGGATGTCCCTACAAGGACATTGATAAAAAAAAAGTCTAATTACAGTTGACAATCGAAAATCTGACCATCAATAATAAGTTTCCTTTAGTTTTCCAGCATGAATTTCAGATCGCATTTTCAATTCAGGGACTGCATTACACTGTTTGGCCACTAATGTTTTAATGGCGCTGTTCTGCAGAGACAGCTGTTAGGTCTTGCTTGCTAAACTAAATACATGTTGAGACGTCCCTGCTGCCTGCTCCCTGGAACTGTGCAGATGTCCGCTGGTGCTGCGAGAGGAAGGCTGTTCTGTGTGTGTAGGTAAGTATAACCTTCAAAAATCTGGAAATTTTGAAAATCCGGCACTCCTCAGGTCCGAAGGTTGGTGGATTTTTAATGTCAACTGTATATTTTACCAAAAAGAGGATGTCTACTTATTAGGTTTCTTTACACTCTCTTAAATATAAATAGAGGGATGGGTGGTTAGTGGGGTTCCTATATTTAATTATCTAAGATAACATTTTAAGTTGCCTAGCCTGGAAGAGATAAAATATGTGATAAAGTGACAGGCTTTTATAGGCAGGATTTTTATAGGTAACTTTCTATAATTACTATTTATATTCTCCCCTTTTTTTCCTCATTGGGATTATTTGTCGTGGAAGTCTCGCAGATGTGTTTATTAACTTTGTATTACTGTGATTGTGAAAATGTAAGTAACTACTTTCATACTTGACATATTTTTGAAGCACATGTATTGTTTTTAACATGATTGTGTGAATAAAACTAAAACTCAATGTTCTTTCCCTTTCCCTCTGTTTTGTTTTCCCCCTCCATCCTGTTATATGGTACAGTTTCAATATTCAAGTTAAACTTAATCTCAATCCTCCTCTGAAGAAGCCTAAGGGCAAAACGCATGGGGACTTTAGACCTTTTCAGAAAAACGTAAGTTGATATTTTACTTGAAAAGTGAAAATATGTATATGTAATCACAGATATTGATTGTTCGTATATCACTAGTTAGTTGATTTATGTATAGGATTGGAGTATATTATACAAAAATAAAAAAATTATAATTTACTTTTTAAAAATCCTGCCTATAAAAGCCTGTCTTCCCCTTCACTTTATCACATATATATCTCTTCCAGGCTAGGCAACTTAAAATATTACCTTTGATAATTAAATAAAGGAACCCCACTAACTACCCATCCCTCTATTTATATTTAAAAGATTTTTAGGGTTAAATCCCCTTTCCTATACCAAGTAGGGTTCCAACTCACTATACGTTCACATAATTGGACATATTGGGACACATTTTTGACCAATATACATGACAATTACCAATCTTCACAACGGGATGAATATCGATATATATAGCTAATTCAGAAACTCAAACATATGTTTGAGAGGAAATCAACCCTATACTGGCATGTCAAATACTTTGAGAAATAGATTTCTGGATATTATAATCCAATAGAACTCACAATTTACAATTATTTCCTAATATTAAAAATGAGAAAATAGGATCAGAATGGGAAGCCACTCTAAATAATTGTTCTGAAAGTTTATTGCATATACTAATGAATTACTACAAACAGGAAATTATGAATTTGAACCAAGAATTGGCAAATATGCATTCACAGAACATAGACATAATCAACACACCTATTTTTCAACAAAAATATTTAACATTGAAAACAAATTCTGAAAAATTTAATAATAATCTAGTAAATAAAAAAGAAATCAAATTCCAAAAGGACAAGTGGGCTTTCACCCTCCACAGATCATATAAATGGAAACCCAACCTAATTAATAGACAAAACCCACACACACGTCTTCAGACCAACCCCCACCTCCCCAACAATCAAACCTACAATTCCCACCACCAGAACAATTCTCACCCTCTGAGCAATTGATAAAACCCAATACAAAATACCCAATCATCCCCTAAAATCTTGTCTCAACCTAGCAGACTGCTAGGCAAACAACCACTTCCCAATTTCATTTCTGATTGGACCTTAATCCCTAATACCCACCAACCTAAAAAAAGACAGCAGAGTGAAATAGTCCAAATACTCCAGAAAATACCAAACGCAAACCTTCCACTATATCCCTGAGTGGTGTCTCTACCAGTCCTTTTCTACACAAAAGTAAAACTCCTCCTATTTCTCAAAATACATCCTTAGACCAATTGGAATCACATGTTGCCATCTCACCTATGGAGAGCCCTATTCCTGAATTTTCATCCTATGATCCTTCCACCTTGACTCCAGAACATCTTTCATTACCTAAAGTTCTTAATACTTTTACTCAAGCTGGAGCAATTTCAAAAAACCAGTGGACTTTTTTATCGCTTAACCACCCACTACTACTATCACCCACTCCGGTCGAGGGTCCAATAAACAGGTTGAAGCTACCTCTGAAGAACAAAATCTAGAGATAGTAAATATATCCTCTTATACATTAACAACAGAGGTAATAAATCTTTTGAAACTGGGTTTATCTTTTTGCCCCCTATCTGATATGGATCATTTTGATGAAATTAAAGACTTAAACTTATTTGCTCGCAATCTTTGTTTGGAAGTGATGTTTGATAGTGAAAACACTGTAATGAAATTTAATCCACCTGCCGAATTTGCAGATTTCAAAATACCAGATTTCAAAAACTTTAAAAAACTTAATCTACTCCTTGAAGAGAATGATGACTCAGCGGTGGAACAGCCCAGGATGGAAATCATTTTACCACAGGAACTGTTCATACTTGGTTCTATTCCCAAGAGGAAACCAAAATCTAAATTCTTTCTTCCACTAACTAAATATTCCCACATTGAAACTTTTTTAAATCTAGTTACAAAAGAAATCAACAACATAAGAACTACGTCTGGGATTAAAACTAACAACTTGAATCCCCTACAGCAAAAGGTACTTACAAACTGAAAACCAACAAAAACTTAGTCATAAAACCTGCTGATAAGGGCAGCAATATTAAAGTGCTGAATAGAGACCAATATGAAGCAATGAAGCAGTGTTATCAGATCTTAATGAACAAAGATTGGTATGTGGAAATTTCAGATGCAATCATATCCACTTACTATTCAGAATTCTATTTGATAATTAACAAGGCCTTTAACTTAGGCACAATTGATTTAAAAATGAAGGAATACCTTTCTATTCCACACCTTAGAATACCAACATTCTACTCTTTACCTAAAATCCATAAAGGCATAGACAACCCTACAGACTGACCAACAATCCCAGGGATTGGCTCTATAGACACTAATGCCAGTGAATTAGTCGATGCATATCTCCGACCCATTGTGAATAATTTACCATCTTTCCTTAAAAATACGTTTGAACTTTTGAGATTTACCAACAATCTCCAAGTCCCCCTAACTCCATGTTGGTTACAATTGATGTAGAGGCTGTGTACTCCAGTATACCCCATAAGATGGGGATAAATATTGTGCATAGACATTTTTCCAGATTTTAACCTGGAAAATCAGTTATTCAATGAATTTATTATTCAGCTGTTAGAATACATCCTAACTAAAAATATCTTCATGTTTAACAAAAAATTCTATCTCCAGGTCCAAGGAGTGGCCATGGGGACAACATGTGCCCCATCATATGCCAACGTCTTCTTGGGAGACTGGGAGGAAAATCTCTTCCGAGACCCCAAGGTACAAAAATATCATTGTTACATCGTAAATTGGAAACGATACATTGATGATATTATCATCTTTTGGACAGATACTAAAACCTCTCTAGAAAACTTTTTTCAACTTTTGCAGGAAAATGTATACAATTTAAAATTTACTATCTATTGCAGTACTCTGGAAGTATCTTTTCTAGACACATACCTCAGAATTACAGCAGATGGTACAATCTCAACTACTCTATACCGTAAAGCTACAGCAGAGAATACTATTCTTCATGCTGGGAGTGCATACCCTCAGCCTCTGAAGAATAGTATTCCCTTCAGTAAATATTTGAGATTGAAGAGAAACTGTACCTATTCAGCAGACTTTGAAAGAGAAGCCAAAGCTCTCATGGACAGATTACTGTCCAGAGGATACAGTAAAAATATTTTGAAAAAAGCGTACAATAAAGCCAAATCTTTGACACGTAATGACCTTCTTTCTTCCAAACCACCACCCTCCAAGGAGGAAAACCTTAGAATAATTATGACATACTATAGACAACATCAACTCATTAAGAATATGTTACACAAACACTGGCATATCTTATGTGGGGATCCCTCCACTAGTGAATTCCTTTATCCTTATCCAGCTGTGACCTATAGTAAGCCTCCATCCCTAAAGGATACATTAAACTCCAGTCATTATGATCCACCTTCAATATCTCAGACGATACCATTGCCACATGGTACTTACAAATGTGGGCATTGCCCACAATGTAAATGGATAAATAAGAATCCAGTAACTCTTCTTCCCTACATAAACCGAAACATAGAATTGATTGCTCCACCCAAAGAGTGATCTATTTGGAAACATGTAATTGTGGAAATTTCTATATTGAGAAGACAAAACGTGTGTGGCGTAAACGCATTTACGAGCATACCGTACATACACAATCAACTCCG
>NC_092858.1:130717652-130718610 GCF_032062135.1 Pyxicephalus adspersus
CCCCAACCAGCCCACCCCCAACCTTTTCTCCCCTGTTTGAGTTTGAAAATTACATTCTCAAACCCAGGACCTGCAATACTAAGGGCATATTTGCCCATGCAGGTGAGGGCGCCAAAAACATTTTTTTACTTCCTCATTACAAATTTTCTTCTCCTTTCTTTATCCTCCCCTCCTTTCAAAACAATCTATTTATTCTAGTTAGATGTGGGCATAATATTTATTTTCCTTGAACAAAAATGGCGGTCCCGGTATCACTGGCATATCCAGGAAACACGTGACCACCTTGTAACCCTCCTATTTTTTTACAGAATCTCTTTCCTTGCAATTGCTCTACATCCTACATCCTTTGAGACATTCTTACAATGCCCATTCAATAAAGATTAATAAACTACATTTCTTCCTCCTTTATCCAAAATGGACATCAAGTTCATCTTGCGAGACTTCGCACGGACTCAGGAGACACATATCCGGGTCTTATGGGTTATTTATAAATGAGAGGGGGGCAGGTAAAGTCCCCTTGCGGCATGCTGCCAACGCCTAGCCTGTTGTCTGCTTTCATCTCAAATTGATCCAAGTAAGTCTAAACCTTAAGAGATACAAAGACCCCTTCTTCCTTTTTTTATTGATTCAACCTATGTGGATTCACCTGTAGATTTTTTCCTCATATGGTAAATCAGTAACCAGTACTTGGACTGACAGGTAAGCATACCTGCACCCCCATCACCATTTTTATTTTACTCTAACATCCAAACTAATAATAAAACACTTTCCCACATATTATTTATTTATTTATTTATTTATTTTTTCTTAGTGACACTGCTCAGTGCAAATCAATTTCTTCACTCTTCTAAAACCTTAAAATATTCCTGGAGCTAAATGTAAGTAAACACTGTCAACCCTTTAGCACTCACTATGGACATTAGTGAGTTTGATCACTCTTATGTACATTAGAACTCCT
>NC_092858.1:130718851-130724547 GCF_032062135.1 Pyxicephalus adspersus
TTTAGGCCCCCTATTTAATTCCATCCACACTGTCTGTCCTGTGTTGCTAATAATACTATAGTAAATACGGTGGATTTTCTTCATTAAGGTACCTTTTTATTTCTCAATTTTTCACCTGTTTATTTTTCCCCCCATTCTCTATACCCCATTTTTATGAATACTCACATGATTTCTGATACTCAAATTATCTTTCTATAGTTACCATATATAATCTCCCCTTTTTCCCTCATTGGGATTATTTGGCGTGGAAGTCTTGCAGATGTTTTTATCAACTTTGTATTACTGTGATTGCGCGTAAATGTAAAGGTAACTACTTTCAAACTTGACATATTTTTGAAGCACATGTATTGTTATTCACATAATTGTATGAGTGAAACTAGAACTCAATGTTCTTTCCCTTTCTCTCTGTTTTGTTTTCCCTCCCCTCTCCATTCTATTATATAATGCAGTTTCAATATTCAAATTAAATTTCAATCTGAATCCTTCTCTGAAGAAGCTTAAGGGTGAAACGCATCAGTAACTTGAGACCTCTTCAAAAAAAGTTGATATTTTACTTACTTTCTGATTACTTTTACTTTCACATTGAAAGTGAAATTGAAATGTGAAAATATGTAAAAGTAATCACAGATATTGATTGCTCGTATACCACTAGTTAGTTAATCTATGTAAAGAATAGGAGTATACTATACAACATTAAAAAATTATTATTTACCTTTTAAAAATCCTGCCTGTAAAAGCCTGTCTTCCCCTTCATTTTATCACATTCTTTACACACTCTCTATATGATAAACTGTAGGAATAAAACTATAATAGAGTATAAAATGTGCCTGCCTTTAAATTTCAGTTTTTATCGTTTTAATATATTTTTCAATGCAAAACAAAGCAGAAACTATTACACAAAACACTGTCCATGAAATTTCGTTACTGAACACAGACTAATGTTTTCGTATTTGTTTCTCTGAATACATTTTATGCAGCAGTTCACTATTTACCTTATTCTGCTCCCAATTGCTACCATTCAATCATATATGAGAGGCCGGGAACTATTTTGTCTCAATGTTTGTATGCGGTTGTGTTCACAACTTTGCAGTGCGGTTCCTGGGATCAAAATGTAGCTTCTGGCTACCCTTAGTAATCAGGTTTTTCCATCCATCCTGGACTTCCTCTTCATCGCAGCGCAGAGGAAGCATCAGGCGCCGCCTTCTTCAATCTTCTCTTTCGTCATCTTTTTCGGTCTTCTTTCTTCGTCATCCAATCTCGCCCATCGCAGGTGCAAGAACGGGTGACATAGCAAACTGTGAAGAGGAACAAAAAGGAGAGCCAATCCTACTGTGCAGGTGTGGGATCGGCATCTCTTTCCCCTAGGAGAAAAAATGCCCCCTATGCGCATGCCCGAAATCAGGGCATGCACAGAAGGAGCAGCCAGAGCCCCCAGGGCTACATGATGTAGGTATCCCGGGAGGCTCTGCGCTCCCATTAAGTCTTGAGTGCAGTGCTGCACCCTTTTTTTTCAATTGTAACTATTGTTATCTAGACATTATTGTGGAATCCAAAATTGGAACAGGAATAGAGGGGAAATCTTTAATTGGGAAAAAAAACTTCCAATGACTGCTGTCTGGAAGGGGGATTTACCTATTTTTGCAGATATTTACTGTTGTGTCTCTGGGACAGAAAATCAGGGGATGTCCTACCCATGAGACAAAGTGTTAAACCCTTCTTCACTGTATCTGAAAAATATATATTATACCTAATACTAGCAATCAATAACCCTTTGTTAACATTGGACGAAATGACGCCCTATTTTACATTGCGGTATATACTCTCTATATATTTATATAAATGTTCTACACCAGTTGCTGTTGCCTAGGGAAAGTGGGCCAAATATTTCACTGATTCATTGATCAGACATTTTCTTCTCCACCATCCCAACAGATCTGTCTTATATAAAATACAGTTTTTAGGAAAAGAAACAGATGTTCTAGACTAATGCACATAAGTATGAAGAGGTTGCTTAAATTAAATTAAATTAAATTGGAACCAAATTTTAACTTGAATTTGTAAACAGGCAGGACTTTCATAAATTAGGAGGTAATGCAAAAAACCTTCCTACTCACCTGATTGATTTGTGGTACTAGTTGTGTTATTTGTGCAGCTTCTGTTTTACAGCAAAGTTGCTATTGACATGCCATTGTTACAAGGAAAGTGGACAAATAATTCACTACTCATTGCTTTTGGTGAGTTATCGTCTCGTCCACCATCCCAATGGATATGAAATACTATTTATAATAAAAGAAACTCCTCATAAAGACCATGCTTATACAGGAGAAATAGAAGAATTATACAAATGATCTGACCTTTCATTGTAGATTTGACTTTTAAAAAATGTCTCTTTGAATTGACTATTAGATTTGTAAACCTCAATCTGTCAGAAGGAAATTACCAATTTTTAACAGATGAGAACATTCAATTCTTGGGAACTTTGAGAGCCAGATGTCTGCATCAGGATGTACTTCTTGCCACATCCAATAGTAGTGTTTATTCTTCTGTACATTATGGAGTATATAAGGGATGGGATAAGTCTCCATACTGGGCCAAGTAGAGATCATGATTTTGGAGACTCCACAAAATATGAAAGGAATGAGCAGTCTCTATCTACAACTAAAACATCTATTTGGGGTCTGCAGACCATATACCAGAAATAGTAGGGAGTGAATATTACACTACAGTTTCAAGATCACCTGAACAGCAAGACTTTACAAATGGCAGTATATGACTGATTATCAATATCTATGATACAATTGGGTTTCAAATTCTATGTAAATATAGAACAAACAAATGTAAATATAGAAAGTGAGTCTGCAGCTTCAGGGCAAAAAGAAATATTTAGAGAACCAACTCTAATATTATTGACACTAAATAAATACTTTTATATGGTATTTGCATCAAAAATGTAATTGAGTCTGGGTGGTGACGCTGTGAGGCATCATCAGCAGGTTTTATTCATGTGGATACGATGAACTATTCTTTGAAGAAACATCATGGCAGAATAATCTGGGCCCATACGGAATTACTTTTTACGGTTCCTAAAAAATGCTTGTTTAACAGTTTCACTTCAAAGCCCGTATCTGGGCTTTGTGGTTTGTGACACCATCTGTACCCCTCCTCTAAATCTTCCCCAATGTGTATAAAATACTTTTTTTTGTTATACATTGTCTTTTTCTAATGTCTTCTGAACAAACATGTTACATGTCAGGTTGCCCTTACAATCATAGGATTCCTTCAGTCTTCCAGGATGAGACACCTTGGGGGAATGGACCAGGATACCATACAAATATAGCATCCCCCCCAATGCCCTATAACCATATCACACCTTCCATTTTCCAGGATAAGTGACACTAAGAATCATTCAATTTAATAGACCAAGGGACTGCTCAAACTGAAGATGAGTATTGTAACCTGGGCTGCTTATTTTTTTGCTTACTTATATACAATGGGGGGAAGCACGGTGGCTCAGGGGTTAGCACTCCGGCCCTTGCAGCGCTAGGTCCTAGGTTCCAATCTCAGTCAGAACACTATCTGCATGGAGTTTGCAGGTTCTCCCCATGTCTGCGTGGGTTTCCTCCGGGTACTCCTGTTTCCTCCCACATTCCAAAAACATGCAGTTAGGTTAATTGGCTTCCCCTTTGACCTTAGACTACATTATTGACATATGACTATAGTAGGAACATTAGATTGTGAGCTCCTTTGAGGGACAGTTAGTGACACAACTATGGACTTTGCACAGCACTAGGTAATATGATGGCTCTTTATAAATACTGTGTAATAATAATAATAACATGGCAGAACCCCTTGGCATCTTTTTATTGTAAAACAGAAGACTCCAATAGACTGTTAGCAGAATTGCTTTTGGGGTAGAGGTGAAGTCATTTCCATGGAACCTCCAGCCTGTCCAGCACCTCAATGGATAGAACAGGGCTGGGTGAAGGTAGCTGAAATGCTTGCAATTTGGGCCTCAATTTCTATATTTGCCCAGAGCCCCATTTTGCCTAAAACCATTTCTGACAGTTAGACAACACCTATAGACCATATACTTTTTGTTGAGAAAGAATTATATAATACAGTAAGAATCCTGCTGATTAGTAGATTTTTAATTTGATTAACAAGATTTCCAATATTTCCATAATTGCAACTCCAACTTAAACATATTTTTTTGCTAACTTTATTGACTGACATACTGCATTAATAAAGTTCTGTATTTGACACCCAATTTCTCTGTAAAGAATGTCTGTAAAGACGAAATTCCATTATGAAGCAAACCTACATTGTTTTCTTGAATTTATTTAGAAGATATGTATAGTGCATTGGAACATTTCCTATTTAAAATTCATCAGTAGCGTGCTTGCAGAACAACTCATTTAGTATTAATCATGCTGGCTTTAGAAATAATGTTGATCCTGTTGTGGAAGTAAATAGAAGTTGGGGAAACAGTATGTTCTCTTTGAAATAAAGAATGTTTTGTTTGCATAAAGAGAATTATGATGAGATTCTAGTTTAAGGTACTGTATTTTTGTAAGTATACACACTGCCCTCTAGTGGCACAAAGTATTACTACAATGTGGACTGCATGGCTTTTTGACCATTCTCAACTTAGTAAATCAAGGGACAATAGTTTTCGTTTGTCAGCCTGTTTGGATGCTTAAACAGTAAAAAAAAAAACAAAACTAAAAAAAAAATTAGAAGATGTCCTTTTAATTGGTAAAAAACCTGTTAACTAGATTTCTTGGATTAAAACAAAGGTTGCATTGCAAAAACTGTCAAAAAAAGTCAAAGTGCGCGATTAACATGCTGTCCTTCTCTAATATTGATTGGAGCATAAAATCTTCACCCATATTTTCAACCTCTTGCATGCAACTAACCCCTATTTTAAAAGTAGAAAAACATTTGCTGATTGGTAATTGGTAGGATTTATGTAGCAGTGATCTTTTTTTTTTTTTGTTTGTTTTAATGATAATCAAAAACAATTACAAAAGGACAACATTTGAAAAAGACTGTTATAACTTTAAAAAAATGAGATAATAGGAAGAAACTGATGCTGCAATTGTGACAGCTCAGTATACTCCAGTTGTAAGATTCTGAATGTACTGCAGTCCAATAGTAAATCCTGAAAAGGCCAGTAACACTGCACAGCTACACTACATACATGAAAAAATACAAAAACTTGTATATACTTTATACTGAATGTTATAAATTGTACCTTTCATACAACATGCATAAAACTGTGAACAAGTACAGGAACATATACAAGTTAAAATACATTTCCATAGTTCAAAAGATCAAATACTTTCACAGGACTGAGGTTCTTCTAACTAACAATATTCACAGCTCACAGTATATTAGCTTCAAAGTCATTGGGAAGATTGCCTCTTATAGTTCTGGCCATTGGCATTGGGAATAATTATAATTATATATATACATATATATATATAGAGTGAGGTTAAATTGTTAAATAAAAAATAAATTGTCCAAATATTAACTTAAGATATTCAACCAAGTTAATGTGATCACGTTTACTATTTTTTTATGTACATAATTTTTTTATGTGCAGAGAATGGCAATGATAATCTACACATTTTATTCATGGCTATAGAGCTATAACTTTCTTACATCAGATCTGATTTCTACAGTTACTATTCTGC
>NC_092858.1:130725720-130726535 GCF_032062135.1 Pyxicephalus adspersus
CAGGAGTACCGCGGCATTCACTCATATAACCTCTTGTGCCCGGGGATCGCACATTCATGAATGTAGCCGTGGGAATCATCCTGTAATGATTTCCTCAAACTTCCGATGGGTCCACGAAATCAGTTCGCCGAAATTTTACGGACCCATCGGAAGTTTGAGGAAATTTTTGCGAGAATGTCAGAGGGATTCTCCCTCATCCCTAATGAAGACCCAGCACCAAGAACCATGCACAAAAAGTGTTTAAGAGCAAGTGACCCATTGTAACAAAATCAAATGTACAAAATGCTTTAATCTGTAAAAAGGGGAAAAAAATAACAGACTGAGCCCATTAGATTTACTTTTGTTTCTCTCTTTAAAAAAAAACTTTAAAAGTAACACGCCATGCATGTATTTATTCACATATATTTTATTGACATTTCTGTTGATTGCTTTTTAAATTTTACTGCTGCATTTTTGTTCTAGGCTTATATATGAGTCAAAGCATTTTCTTGTATATTCGGGTAAAGAAAAGTACCTGGGTTTATATTTGGGTATATACAGTATATTCACCCAAAAAGAGGAACAACTAAAGTGGACAGAGGGACTTCAGAGAATCTGAAAGGGGGACAGGGTTATGCAATGGTGTATATATATATATATATATATATATATATATATATATATATATATATGTCTGTGATAGGAATATATGGAATACAGGATATTGTGATATGGCAAAGGGTTAATAATAATTCATAAATAGTCTTTAATACAGCTCTGCAAGAACACTGATAGTAAAAAACATTGAAAATGTACTGTTTCCCAGCAATAAATAC
>NC_092858.1:130726805-130730222 GCF_032062135.1 Pyxicephalus adspersus
TGCAAAGGGTTAATCATCTGTCTTAAATACAGCTCTGCAAAAACACTGATAGTGAAAACCATGAAACTGACACTTGGCTTCTGAATAAATAAGCACTTCACCCCTAGTCTACCAAAGCAGCGAATACCTTGCCTCTTTAAAAACAAATAGTGATTTGTCATTCTGGAAGCCATTAATCATGCTGGCCCATAATAAACAAGCAGATGCTGGGAAAACCTTATTTTTCCATTTACTAGGGCTGAAAGTTATCGACCAGGTGTCTCTCCATGAAAGTTTCCTTATGATGTCGGTCTGCTACCTTTGTATTAGCCTTTATAAGACAAAGTTGTTTGCATTGTTATCAAAGCCTTCATTATTCTTGGTAACACGTGTGTAAAGTTGTAAGCCTAATGAAACTGCTATTTAATAACTTTCATAATAAGAAGAAACGTTTCCAGGCAGGGAAATGGGGACCGATGGCAATCAATAGAAGACAGCTACAAATTAAAAGTCACTATAGGCTCTGTTTATGTAAGTGTTAAAGAAAGTTGAAGAAATGCATCACATCAAATATGAACTTCAGAGCCATAAACACCTTTCATTCTTCGTATCTCGGTGTGCTAGTATCAGATCCTATTATTGCACCATTGAAAAATGTGTTTTATCTCAGCTGCTGAATCTGTGTACTTTCCCTTTGAGGTTTCCCAACAATAAAGTTAATGCCTCAATTGACAATTTGTTCTGTTTCATTGTGTTTCGATTTTTTAGCATTTAGAGCCTTTGTGGAATTTCTAATAGTGGAGGTTCAGTTTGCATCAGAGCGTAATATACATATCCTGTGCATTTTCTGTAAAGACAGAGCATACTGATATATTGTTAAAGCAAAATAGGTGTAATGGCCCATTGTTATAAGAAATGCTTATTAAAAAATACATCATGCTGTCTGTTTTCCTGCTCTATATTAATATATGTTATACAGGATAACAGTTTAAGAAGCACTCCTGCTGATTGGTTAATAACTTTATGATCATTGACTATGCCCGTTTGTGAGGTCATTGAAGGGTTTGTGCCCTGATAAAATTTAGCAACATCACTAAAGTTCGGTAAAGTATACCTAATCAGTAAAATCTAATATAAGATTTTTTTTATGGCTTTTTCCTCTCTGATCTCCAATGACCCCATAGCTGGAAGCTCAAAATCCCAAAAGAATGCTTCTCTTGCAATGTTCGGAAGGCCATTCTCATCGGATTTCAAGTTCCCAGCCAAAAACCATGGAGACCTCACCAGTGCCACTCAGAGGTTGGAGACTAGCCATTTGTGTAAGGGAAGCATTGCCTGCCACCGCCCACCCCCGTCTTTATCCCCCAGCACTTTTTTGTATTTTTTGTATCCTTTTCTATATTGTTGTCAGGATTGTTTTCTTCTTAACTTTATTGTAAATATTCTTTCTCATTTTCAGTTAAAAGTATTAAAAAATAGAAGCGAAAAAAAGCAGACCTTCTGTTCGCACTTAAAGATTTCCAATCCAATAAAATTAGGGATTCCTTCATAAATTCAGCAGCTGACTAACCAAAACAGATCTTTTTTATGGGGGCTTCCATCGTCTGTGGATACATTGGACATTAAATACTACATTGTATTAAAAAAAGTTTTTGTTTTTAGAAAAGGCTTTTATTTAAACTTTTTCAATCTTTATTGTTGTTTACATATGCTCTTGTAGCAGCTGCCTATCATTGCTTTGGACTGCCCTTTCAACAATAGTGTAACATGTCTGCTTAATATGATTTGGTATGGCTGATTGCAATCTCCAACAGATATGAATGTCATATGGTGACAATAAAGAATGGTAGAAAGAGATAGAGCTCCGCCACCCCGTAACATAATGTGCCTGAAGAAGAACCTTGATGCCAGGACAGGGGTGTTGCTTCTTCTTAAATGACCCCCTGAGCACTTCTAATGAATTGGATAAGGCTGTTTTGTGTCCTCTATACAAGCCCTTCTTTGGTATATCTATTTTTCCTAAGTCATTGTCTTGCCATTAGTTAGTTCTCAAAATGTTTCTGGAGAGGGATCATAAGACATTGATGCCATGTGTCTTTATGGTCTACCAAAATGTCTTTGTAATGCCATTTTCTTCCACCACACCTTGTTTTGTTCTTTCTAATAAAGCTGCCTAAAAAAAAGTTGATGCTTGGAAAATTCTTTTATTCGTATTACGTAATCCTCATTGAATATAATTTTGGTTTAATATAATATATTTTAACCATACTGAGAAATGTATGACATGTAAAAAATTTGATGTCAGAACTAGAATTAAACATGTAATGTATAACAATTCCTTACAAAGCAAAAGGTCTGTTTGTCTAAAGGTCCATTGATAAAGTAATTTCAACCATTTCTGCAAAGGGACCAAGACCACGGGGCACATGTCATGGGTGTCAGGGTCTAGCAACACCCATGTGGTCGGATAACCAGGTATCAATTTAATAAAAGCTGCAGATTTAAAAAGACTGCAAATTACATTTAAAATGTTATTAGCATATTAAAGATTGCATAAATTGGGTTTATACTTGCATTTTCTTGCTGTACATCCTACGTTTACACCACAGTGTTCCAAAGTTTGAGGGTGAGAGATATGTCCTACAACTAAAGGTTGGCCAAAACATATAATTTAGCCATAGGATTTGACAGATTGAACCCCTAATTTTTTTGTATACAGATTCATCACTACAGGAGGTTTCTTATATTCTTTATTGTGTATGTCTGCAAATGAGCCATTAAAACATGTTAGAATAGCAGCAGATCATGAGTTAAAGCACAGCATGTATCTACATCTGTGAACATTTCATAAACTTGCAGTTATCACCATTGGAGAATTGCATACTGCCCAGCAAGTGTTTCAAATAATCTAGTTATTTTCCTTCACTGATTTGTTTCTTCACTGCAAGTCTATGCAGGACTGTAGGTGAGAAGAAAAACAATCCAGAACTTTGATTTAAAAGCAAACATAGAGTCTTTTGTATAGCAGCTCTGTCACTTTATTAAAAAGAAATACTTTGCACAAGGTTACGTGAAAGTTTTCAATAGATGTCTGTAATCCTTTAAAAATGACTTGCTTTGAAGAATTTAATGTCTTAAGCATGTTTTCATAATATTCATTTTTTGAAACCTTCTAAAATATTTTTTTCTGTCCCTTGCCAAGTGCATACTTTTTTATAACATATTTGTATACAGAAACTTTTTTAATCGCTAATCTATTACAATTCATAACAGCACAGAGGACCAAAAGTTTATCAAATGCCCTTAAGACTTGCATTGAATTATACATGCCTTCATAGCATTGCTGGCTACAAATCTATAGGACTGAAGCTACTTTTAAAAAGATCTATTTTACACTATGTAGATTGTTCTAATATTAATTTATTGTAATATACCTTT
>NC_092858.1:130731685-130733421 GCF_032062135.1 Pyxicephalus adspersus
TTTTTTTTTAGCTGTATACTGCACAGCGCACATATCGTGTAGTATATAGCTCAGCTCTGTATGTTGCAGTGCCGCTTAAGGCCCTGAAGCAGTGTAGATGGCACCTTCTGAGGGCAGAAGGCAGTACTCAGGTAAGTCTGTGCCATAATGCTGATGTGCATACTTGCTGATTATGGCAGAAAATCACCCCCACCAGTAAGTATAGTTCCACCTCAAACTCTAATGCCCGGCTTGAGGTCTAACCTGAATATTAGAATTCAAATTTTACAATTTCCTCAATCCTAAATTTGAGAACATAATCAAAAAACAAATGTATGCTGTAGTATATCATGGGCAAAAATGTTGGATTAAAATAAAATGTACCAAATACATGTACCAATGTACCAAAATAACATGAATTAGAAATTAAATTCTGAGTACGCTTCAGTCTGCAAAGCCATTGGTGGATAAAATCAAAATTTTGGGTAATCTCTTTAATAATAATGGGGCTTTATTATCCTAAAATGGATATCCAGAACCAGTGTAGGTTAATACTAAGCCATAATAACTTTCAAAAGCTAAGCCATATAATGACGATAACAGGGACAGTGGATGTTCTTCAAATCATACAATGAAAAAAGCCAAGATCGTTTCATGTATTGATAAAAACTTGTGAATTGAGCTCACAATACTTTTGTGGATGGCACCTGCATAAAGGTAGCATAGCCTAAAATAAGTCTGATTTGAATATTTCCTAATTTAATTTATAGAATTTACCAGACTTACCTTATATATAACTATTATCAGTGGTTGAGAACCAGTAATCTACAGAAAAAAGAACACTTTAGAAAACTCAATTATTCATGTTTAAATTTCTCTGTGATTCCAAAGTCAGAACCGTGAAATTTTGTTACATATGGGTTTAATCCTTATTCAAGGATTAGACTCATACAATTGTAATGCAATTTCACAGTTCTAAGCTAGAAATCATTTACAGTAATTTTGAACATGACAAATGAATAACTGTCGTTTGTAAAAATGTTATAATTGCTATAGTCACAAGTGATATGAAACAATCTTACATTAACATTTTTTTGGCATCATTAAAGGCAATGTTTACACAGAACTGCTTGCTTTTTGTATTTAGTTCTATGTAACCAATATATTAATCAACTTTTTCTGTGTTGCCTTCTGTTTAAACTGAGTTCCATTCACCAGTTGGCTGTGCCATAAAAACACACTGGGCACTGTAGGGAATGCTCTTGGCAGAATACCAGAGTATTCAGAGCCAAACGTTTAATAAAAGGAAGTAGAACCATCACTGTGAACGCTAGGATTGCCACCTCTTTTTAAAACTCAACACATATGAAATTCACAAGTTCTGTAACAGATTAAATATAGCTAAGGTACTAACGAAATCTAATTAACCACATAATCAGCCATTGGCCTTGTGTGACACTTTTGGGTCAGGTTTTCAAGGGATGAGGTGGCACCCCTAGTGAATATAAACTGCCAGGAACTTTTCATCTTCATTCAAAGATGACTGAAGTATATTTCTTGTAAACATGTTTTGAGCTGTTTACTAAAAAAATATTTTGCTATGAGACTTTTTCACCATATTTTTGTAATTGTTCTAAATAGATTGATGCCAATCTCACAACTCTTTTTCCCATTCACAGCAGGCCATGTCACCTGATCTCCCGTGTGTGCAGTGCGATATTGGGTGATGTAGACAGAAGCCAGAAGACGAAGAAAGA
>NC_092858.1:130735448-130899070 GCF_032062135.1 Pyxicephalus adspersus
AATAAAAATATATATAGAAATAGTGTAAAAATGGCAGGGAAAGTGCATTAATGGCTCCATGGAATAGAAAGTGTTGTACTTTAGGGCCCTGGAGCCAGCTTATGGAGTGAAGGAGTGGGTTCCTTGACCCAATCCAATCCTGACTGGGATATATGCACCTGCACTCAGGTGCAGGGAGGGAGATGGGAATTTCATTAGCAAGAGGCTAAGAGAGAGCCAGAGTGGATTTCAGGCTGGGACAGAGCCAGAGTGGTTTCCAGGCTGAGAGAGAGCCGGAGTGTTCCAGGCTGAAGAGAGAACCGGAGTGGATTCCAGGCTGGGAGAGAGCTATAGTAGATTCCAGGCTGGGAGAGAGCTATAGTAGATTCTAGGCTGAGAAAGAGTCAGAGTGTTCCAGGCTGAGAGACAGCCAGAGGGTTCCAGGAAAGCCAGCGGCCAAACACTACTGCAAAACAGGTTATGTGATAGTAAGAGAGGGCACCTAAGTGAGGTAGGCAGATGTCTAGCTGTTCAAGTTAAACCTGAGGAAAATGTTGTGATCCTGTGTTGACTGGGGAAAAGTTTCCTTTTATTAAAGTCCAAGCTAAAGGATGGGATCCTGTTGCAGCTGGGACAAATGAACAGCCTGAAGGGCAGGAAGAAGAAGCTGAGCCAATGGTGGCTGAAGAGGGAGATGGTTAATCTGAAGATGAAGAGAACAGAAGAGAAAGAGGATGAGGAAGAAGTTGGCAATCTGCAATGGGGCTTGGCTTACCAGTACAATAGCAAGAACAATAGTGCCATATCTCACTTCACACAGTGTACTGAAGTACTAGAGAAGAGAGTGGCTCTACTTTCAGAACAGTTGGAAAAACTGCAAAAGCCCACTGAGAATGTAGCCAAAGTTCACTGTCCCCATTGTGATACAGTTATGGCAAGAAAAAGTGATCTAGGGGTTCACTTTAGAAAGTGGCATCCTTCACCTGAACAAGGAAAGAAGTGCCACTCCTGTGATACAGTCTTCGATGTCTGTTATGCCCTTATTCAACACCAGAAGTCTCACAAAAATGAAAGGCAATTTAAATGTGATTGGGGTGTGGCAGACAAAAGTGTGAAGACCAGCACCACAGTGGCTGTTAAGGGTGCCATGCCAATATTACAGAAACTGGAACCACAACTTGCTGTAGCAAACAACATTGCTTGCATTGCACTGGATAAGATTAATAATAATAATAATAATAATAATAATAACCATAAGATAAAGCAAGAACTGGGTGAAGAGCTAACAATGGAGGAAATTGACATTCTGAGTGATGCATGCACTAAGCTGAAAGAGCAGAAGAAGTTACTAACAAAGGAGACGGAAGAACTGCTGGAGCTGAAGGATGATGTTCAGGAGTACAGTGAGGATCTGGAAGAAACTGATTTAAAGAAAAGACGCATTGCCGAAGTCGCTTGAAGTTACCAGAGACAAAGTGTTCCAGAGCACCGGGTCTCTAAAAAGAAAATTGTTTTGTTGTTGTTGGTTGTTTGTGTGTTAGCCTAGAATGGAAATGCAGTCACCCTAGTCAGGATTTATTGTATGGGGAAAAATGTGTCTAACCCCATGGGGTTGAACAAAGGGGGGGTATTATGTGACCGAGTGTCCCAAAAAAGGTCAGAAATGGTGTAAAAATGTCAGGGAAGGTGCATTATTGCCTCCAGGGAATAGGAAGTGTTAATTAATGTATAGGTTTTGAGAAGAAAACCAGGTACTTTAGTGCCCTGGAGCCGGCCAAGGTGGGTTTCTTGGCCCAACCCAATCCTGACTGAGATATATGCGCCTGCACTCAGGTGCAGGGAGGGAGAGGGGAATTTCATCAGCAAGAGGCTGAGAGACAGCCAGAGTGGATTCCAGGCTGAGAGAGAGCCAAAGGGTTCCAGGCGAAGAGAGAGCCAGAGGGTTCCAGGCTGAAGAGAGAGCCAGAGGGTTCCAGGCTGAAGAGAGAGCCAGAGGGTTCCAGGCTGAAGAGAGAGCCAGAGTGGATTCCAGGCTAAAGAGAGCCAGAGTGTTCCAGGCTGAAGAGAGAGCCAGAGTGTTCCAGGCTGAGAGAGAGCCAGAGGGTTCTAGGTAAGCCAGCGGCCAAACAGTACTACAAAACTGTGAGTGGAACAGTACTGATATAGAGTATGTGTTAGTAAGAGAGGGCACCTAAGTGAGTTAGCCAGTGCTGGAGAGTGTGCTGTAACACTTGCCAAAACAAATAAAAACATAAAAAATAAACGCTGTTATTTTAGACTTTTGGAGTCTGCTGCCCCTAATCTGCCCTGTAAGCATCCCGTTACCATGAGCGATCCCCTTGTGCTATGCCACAATATATAAATATGTATAAATATTTATATATATATATATATTTATATATTATTAGCCAGTATTTACATAGCGCTTACATATTATGCAGCTCTTTACAAAGTCTATAGTCATGTCACTAGCTGTCCCTCAAAGGGGCAATATTGGCTCATACCTAGGGATGAGTGAGCAAATTTTTTAAATTCGGAATTCTTCGGGCCGTTCTTGCTTACTAAACATGTAGGCGAGAACAGCCTTTGTAAATTAGGCCGGGGAGACTGTATTTTTGGGACCTGCAAGACCAATCGGGGAAGTGGAGCTGTCAGCTCTGCTCCTCTGATTGCTGTAGCAGTCCTGTACTGTGTGTTCCTGGATAGAGAAACTCTATCCAGGAACACAGTGTGAGTCTTGCTGGCTGCTCATGAATGAATAGTTCTAATAGTTTTGCGAAACCCATTGGAATGTCGAGGATATTTTCATCCCTACTCATATGTCATTAACACAGCAAAAGGTCAATTTTGGGGGAAAGCTAATTATCTCACTTGCATGTTTTTGGAATGTAGTAGAAAAACCGGACTCAGAGGAAACCAACAATGTTTTGCCAATAAAAAAAAGAACGACATGCACTGTAAAATAGTACTTTTTTAAATTATTTATCCTATGCCGGACCCTTTCTTAATTGGCTTGGAAATGGTTAGCAAGTTTCAATATTATAAATAGCCTAAATAATTCCAAATGAGCGTGCATGCACACATGTGTGCACAAGCACACACACATACATAGAGATGCACAACCATCTGCAATTATATTAGCAAAACTGTGCACACACACACACATATGCCCATGCTGGACTCCTGTTATTCCAGTCAGTGATCTTTCATACACCCTTTGTTCTAATCCTTTCCTACTCCATCCAAACATTAAAAAAAAAGTTTTTTGGCTTGACACTTCTAATACTTTTTATAACACTGCAATAATAGCACATAATATGTGCTCATAGAAAAAACACTGTAGATTACACAGGCATTTATATTACTTTCATGATTAAAAATGCAATATGGCTTCATATTTACATAAAACATTTAAATATCAAAGCAACTTTTTGATGAGGACTGAATTTTACATCCAGTAATATTATGCTAAATGTCTGTACTACTTACTAGCATCTGTATGTTCCAAGATCACAGAAGCACATA
Organism: Pyxicephalus adspersus; assembly: GCF_032062135.1. Taxonomy (NCBI): domain Eukaryota; kingdom Metazoa; phylum Chordata; class Amphibia; order Anura; family Pyxicephalidae; genus Pyxicephalus; species Pyxicephalus adspersus. The sequence continues at coordinate 130,738,953 of NC_092858.1, forward strand.
TGTGCATACACAACCCTAACTATCTCAATATGTTTGTATCAGCAAGTCAGAAATACAGCTATAAATCACTGGCAGTGACATTTATTTGCAGCCAATGTACCATGAAAAAATAATGAAACAAGCTAAGGAAAAAGTTAACACCACAGGACTTATAAAATTGTAGAGAATATATTGTCCTGTAACTAATGGAAGGAATATGAAATACCTTTTAGAAAATAACACCCTGCTTTAGGTTAACATAAAAGCGGAAGCTTGCACAGACTGTACAATATTGAAACAATTATGGAGTAGATGAGGGGGTGACTGCCACTTCATTGACCAATCATTTTTAATATAGCTTTAGTTATACATTAGGTAGTGTGAACTTTCCTGTTGGAGAACATATTATTTTTCTTGAAATACATAACTGTAAAGAACAACAGCACAATGTTATTACCATGGCACCAAAAGGGCTATGGGGGTTGTACTTTTTAGGTGAAGAACATCTCCAGAAGGGGCATAATGAAAGTGGCAATAGTCCATGCATCATAAGCAAACACAGACCAAGTACTCAAGCTTCTTTTTTCTACTCCTCCTTTCAAACCCACTAAAATGAACATGAGACACAGCAGCAACTTAGTAAAAATTTCCAGTTATGGGTTTCCTAGCCAGACTGGGCTTCAAAAAGCTTCCTGATAGGAGGTCAAAGAAACAGACCCCCATTAGCCACTTGGCTACTAAAGTAGTTTTGAATGCTATGTGTAAGAATTTTTTGGTGAATCACTCTCTCCCAATCTTGAGAAGCGAAGGTTTATTGGCTCGTGTTGGAAGGCACTTATCTTGTCAGAAATCCGGTGTTTTGTGCCACTGCAGTATCAAATCATGTTTATTTTGTTGAGTCGTGTCATTTGCAGCAGCAAGAAAAAGGAATTAATAAAAAATTTACCCATAATAAAAATGGCAAACAGCAATTTTTATTTATGTAAATATCAATACAATAAAACCTAAGCTTACACAACAAGCTCCACCCATAGTCAAATTGTACATCGTAGTGTATATATATATATGAACAAACATCAACTTAGTTGGGTACATACCATCATATATTACACTTAGCCAGCAGATATGTTGGTGATGCGTTTCGCGGAATTGTCCGCTTCATCAGCACACATAGGGCCAATAAACTGCCTCCTAATATAAGCCTTGTGAACCTCATGTATATTATAGTACTTGAAACCATTCTACAGTATTCAAATATACTTGTGCTAAAAATTGTTGACCGCCCCGATACATGGGAGGAAATAAAGCCGTTCTTCCCAACGCAAATAAAGCCTCTCTTCCCAGGGCAATTTCTTCAATTAGTGTCCATCTAGGATGCTGAATCATAGAACCAGAAAAAGGAATTCTTTGTCTGCCCTCTGTTCAGCAGCTAGCAGCATATTCTGCTTCCCTTTAGGCGTGCAGCCTGGGATGTACCTACTCTGGATTCCCAGCATACTCTGAGGTACAGTCACTATCTGCCTGTTGTAGCGTTAAGTGTAGCTGACATGCCACTGGTGTTTGTTCTTTGGATTTTCTGAGGACGTGGTCCGCGGCTCTGGTTGGTGTGCCTCGCCAGCGGGCCCTTCTCCTGACCCCGTTTGGGGGTGCACCTGCCAGAGCCGCAGCACACCGAAATTTTCTCGCGAACCACCAGTTGGCAACCGCTGATCTATGGGCCCCTGGTCCTCTATCAGTCCTTCCTTTGGGAACAGAAGTCATGGGGGGGGAACCACATACTGGGTTGGCACAACTAGCTGGCTTCCTATAGGTGAAAATTGCAAAGCTAGATTGTTGGATTGGCACCTGGTCAACACTGGTGATGGACCAGGGCCTTACAGATCTATGATGTTTCTGCAGTTACTGTTGGACACTCGACTACTTCTTTCAGTAGAAATAGTATAGGTAGAAAGTTATATGCCAAACGTTTGGGTAAAGCTTGTCTAAAACAAACTTTTTGTGATAAGACAAAGTGAGAGATTCATTTTCTCCATTCGAAATGGTGAGCACTATCAACCACAGTGAAAGTTTGTTGCTTAAACAGACTTCATCTGCATTTACTCTTCAGCTGAGAAATATTCAGCAGTAAGCAGTAAGCATTTACTATGTTCTTTACAGGTATAGCTTTTATTAGGAGTTCTAATTTGCTGACAGGGTCATTCTAAGGAACGCAAGCTGTGAGCAATGTTTAGAGACTACTGACTACATTTGCATGGATCCCAGCATGCTGATAACTGTCATTGTTACACCATCTTTTTCCCAAAAAAAAAACACCATCGTTTTCCAACTTGACATAGGCTTTATAGTAAAGTTGCATTAATGTCAGTATTATAATTTTGTAAATTCTTGCATACATTGCATTAATACAGTCTTTTTATTTTTAGGCTTTGTGATTCTTTTTAGATTGGCTGAGTTTCAGATCAAGATCTGATTATCGTTGATGATGACAATATTGGTAATAACAAATCAGAAAATGGCTTTTGTTCTATACAAATAAGTGTCTATGTATTGTTATAATGTCACTTTTGTGTTCTCTGCATTTTAAAATTGTCACCGTTGGACTGAATTGCCACAGTTTGGGTCCCCTTCATTTTCTGGTCCTCTGCTGTCATTTCCATCTCAGATATGTAAGGTAATAAATAAATGGAGGAACTGGCAACAACAGTGAATAGTATTCATATTTGTGTCTGCAAACTGTCAGCTATCACAGCTGATTTTACCACAACATCCTAACAAAAAATAAAACTAAAAAAAAATTATATAAGTTGAATTTACAGGCAATTATTTCCAGATGTTCCCATCTGTCATTGGATATGCTTTTTTTTTTTAAATCTAGCTCAATGTGAGATTGCATACTTGTATTTTTGTTTAGGTGTCTTGGCTGGAAACTCAGGCTCAATTACTATTTGCATAGGGCCCCCTCAACCATTGGAACTTGAATTTGTGAATACATTACCATCTACTGTAATTTTTACATTTCTTTAAATAAACATATATTGGGTATTCAGTTCAAGGCTGCTATGAACCAATCTAAATAGCACAACACAACGTTAGTTATACCATTTAATTATACAACGTTTATTGAAACATAGTTATTTGACTATTCTCCCATGTGTTTGGCCAACCACGTTTATAAACAAATATTTCTGGATGGAATACTAAAATTTGCAAAGCTCTACATTATGTTCTTATAGCTATATGTGTGTTTGTCTGTAATTCATTCATATGCTGGATAACAAATGTATAACAAAATAGATGACTTGGACCAAGGGGCGGACTAGCAACCCTTGCCACTTAGAAGATTTTCCTAGGAATGGTTGTTCTGAATCAATGCCATGATTATGGAATGGGTGTTCTGATCAAATTCCTTGTACAAATGTCAATTATTAGGCAGGTCAAGAGGGAGTCAGTTTCCACAGAACAAAAGCCTGATGGTGGGAAGTTGATGAAGATACTGTTAATGGATAAATAACACAAGTCTAGTACTTATAGGATAGGTACTTTTGTGAGTGGAGCCAACCAGTGAAAAACTTCAAAAAACTGCTGGAGAGTTAAGTATTCCTACATGTCTTTATAGTACATTGACTGATAAAATAAAAAAAGTCCCCACAGATGTTAGGCAGTCTTTGGCATCAACAGCAATGTGGTTCTTCACCTCTACACTCGAAAACTTGACAGTACCCAAAGATTGGAGGTTCATGACACATATGTTTTACTCAAGTCCTTCTTGTATTTTACCTGATTAAGCAGATGAAAAATCTAGACATTTTTGTTTAGACCCTACTCCTTTTGCATGATTATTGCCAAGCTGGATGAAAAGAGAAGTGTTCCACTTCTCTTTTCATCCAACATCACAACAGACATGCATTATTATTATTATTATTTTACTTTTATTATTATAAAATAATTTTTATTATTAATAAACATGATTTATATAGCATCAACATAATACGCAGCGCTGAACATTTAGTAGGAGTTGCAAATGACAAACAAATACAGGCAGTGACACTGGAGGAGAGAACCCTGCCCGAAGAGCTTACAATCTAGTAGAATGAAATAATGAGGGAATAGAAGTTTGGTAAAAGATTCTGAGAATTAACTGTAACATATAGTATAAGTGTGATGATGTTTTATTGTAATGACCTAGTGGTTGGAGAAAGAAACCAGGAGGCATGGTAGGGGACACAGGAATTTGACATTGTGGAAACATTAAAAACTGAACAAAGGGAATGTCAGGGTCACAGGGCTTCAGACAGATGAATATATTACTTTGGTGTCAGGGACCTTGCTGAGTGAGCTGCCAGAAAGTTACAGTATTTAAACAGTCCACTCTGGTAGCTGTCTACAGGTAACTAAAGATATGGATTTTCCAGACTACACTTCTCATAAAGACCATAAAAGACATTTACCTAGAGCTAAATGACTGCCTTTAATGATAATTGGTACAATTTAAAACAAGATAATACCATTGTAGTTACACATCAGGAATATTTTAATGAAAACAAGTAGATACCCAAGTAGAGTAAAAAAGCAGGTCCATTCATTTAGCCTTATTGAGCAATGAACATACCTAGTATGTCTATGTATAAAGGAAAATATGAAAAATGTGTCCCCCATGGACATCTCTTATACTTGGTTATTGCCAAATTAGTAAAGCTCCAAATGGCAATTCCACTTGACTTTACACAGAATTGTCTTTTTTTTCTTTCCAGAGCAGTAGGGATATGTTTATGTTTTAGGGGAAGAAGGCATAAACAATAAACTGCACTGAATTGGAAGAATAAAAATTCATGTTAAAGATCATTAGAACTGACATCCCATAATAAAAAGGTATGCAGCACTTAATTCTACATGAGTATGCACCTCCAATTTTCTCTTGGTCCTTCTGCCTATCAGTCCTGCCAGTAGAGTATACCTTGCAACTTTCTATGATTATGTGGCAACAATGCTACACTGCTACTAAATTTAGCTGTAAAAATTGTTAGGTAGGCTTTGTCTGCGTATGGCAGAAAAATGTTTCAGGGCCCATGACTATGAACACTGCCACTGCTGATTTAAACGTCTGTAGCTGGTAGCTTAAATGGCTTCAGCCAAACTGGCCCTAGAATAGTTTTGTGTGGAAGGGTCATTTTAATGTAAAGAAGTCTGCGTATTCTGGACAGAGAATAGATCTAGGGTAAGTATATGAAGAAAAAATAATGAACCCATACGTAGTCTAAAAGCACTGACATAGCTTATATAGAAAATAAGCAGGGATTCAATGGGCCTGATTTAATAAAACTCTCCAAGACTGGAGAACATAGACCTTTAACAGAACCTTGATGAACCAGCAAACATGGAATTTCTTTTCCAAAAAGCATTTGCTATTAGTAGGCAAATGCTTTCAATCCTGGACCAGATCCATTCCTGTGTTGCTGGATCACCCATGTTATCCCATGATGGTCTATCTTCTCCTGTCTCGAAGAACATTAAAAAGGGAGTTTCAATGTATAAACTGCTGAGACTGAGGGATAATCTGTGACGTGCCTTTCATTTTCTCCTGAGCAGAGAATTGTCACCTAGAAAACCTTGTAATTAATGAAGAGCGTTTTCACCCACTGTTTACTCTCAACATGTCTCAAGACCTAGGCACTGCCCAAATGTTTGGTGGGGTCAGACATCAATGATGTCAGCTCGTTAAGTGTTGTATTTTATTTTGTTACACTCTAAAAGTTGCCCTTTTAAACCTACTGACTCACAGCTTTCTAAGAACCTCACTAAACAAACAGAGGAAGTTTGCTGTATTTAGTTACGGGTAATAGAGCATTGCACAGATTTTAGCAATCTGCTTGTTGTCTTGCATTACTTTAAAGTTAATGAGGAAAGCAGAGCTAAACACACTTCCTCCGGAACATGTTATACCGTGCCCTGTAAAACGTATATTCCTTGATTTGTTTTGTGAATGTGACTATGAGGTTTTGCACTTCATTGTCCACCTCCCTCAAAGCCTCATTTGCGCTGCTGATGAATCAAGTTGGATTTGTGACATCTCTATGAAGGGATACGTTCTTTTCTTTACAGCTGCTGAAGTGCTTTAGGGTCATTTTAAGCTGATTTCAGGCTTTTTGGTGGAAGTTATCCATCAGTGAAAATAAGCTGCCATGTTCAAATTCAATCCTACGCAGCAGGAAAATATGGGGATTCACATTGTAGAAAATAGCAACTTGAAGCTAAAAAAAAGAGAATTGCCAATAAAAACATTCATTAAAATGTCATAAAGCTTGTATATAAACACTAAAAGAAAGAAATCATCTGCAGCATGGAGGCATTAAACCCTAAGGCTGCATTAACATGAATGCCAAAAAGGGGAAATACATACTACTCCATCTCAAGAATGGTTTTATAAAGCCAGCATGGTCAAATTTCCTATTAAAACACATAATCTGTAGTCTAAGGTGACATGACCACCAGGGACACAGCCGGACGACTCAGCCCAATTAAAAAAAACACCACCCATTGCAGCAGGCAGCTGACTATAGGCCAAACTAATGTCTGCCCTTTCTTTAATATATTTTCAGCATGGCAGTGCTATACTACATTTCGTCCAGCCAATTGCAGGCCCACTGAAAAATTCCTTTGCCCCCATCACTCAGAATGTCATTCATTAATTGGTAAATCTGTACCAGGGATGAATATATCCTGGACAGACAGTGGCTTAGAGTGAATGAGGGAGATGTTACTGTATGTATAGGAGAGATAAAACTTGGAGACAGAACAATGAACTGCCCGGCAAACCAACATTTTTGGTAGTTAATTGTAAGAAACAGTTTATTGGAGGACAGAAACAAGAGAAAATTGCTTTTGCTTGGGGGACCTGGTGCATCTCTATTCTGACCAAGCCCTGGACTTCAGTCCTTGACCCATTGCACCACATATATACACATGAGATGCTGGGCAGTGAGCTACATAAACCAGCAAAACCTAACTAACAATGATCATTAACCACCTGGGCGTTACACTGATGTCTAGATTTCTGTTCCAAAAGCGTTACACTGTTTTTCATGAAATTTTGTTTTTTAAATTGTAGACCTGTAACTTACAGAAATATGTCCGAACAGGGTTCTAGTAGATATCATGAATATAAAAAATGTTTGAAACACACAATCATGTAAAAAAAAAAAATTACTTTTAATAAAACTAAATAAAAGACACAAAAATCAGCTTAAACAAGAATACATAAATAAATGAAAAATACTGAAAATGCGATAATTCGGCATACTGTATAATAATATATTTTTCTAAAACACCTCCCTAGTGTCCGTCACCCTAGTGCTTCTTCTTCTCCGCCGGCCGGCTTTTTCTTCCCGGAGAGGGCACCCGACGCTGGAGATCGACGCTGGAGATCGACGCTGGAGGACGACGCTGGAGGACGACGCTGGAGGACGACGCTGGATCGCAGCGGGACCAGGTAAGTGATCGATAAACCCGAACTTTTCTCACTGTATTTTCATACAGTGAGAAAAGTTCGGGGTTATCGATAATTGTAATTATTTTAACCCCGAACCAAGGTCGGGGTTATCGCTCGGGTGGTTAAATAGCCACCAAGATGTAAACGGCATCATGAATTTTGTAATGTGATGGTGGTTTACAGTTGTTTGAAAATTTTGCGGGTTTTGGTACCTGCCTGTCATGGTTCCTATATAGTTCAGTGATAAGTTTATTTTGAGAATAGTTTTAAACATTAAGCAAGCATCACAAAAGAATTAATAAAAAAAAACCTTTGTCCTCCAGTTTCCTGAATATTCATATTTGTTTGTACAGGTGGTCCCAAGTTAAGGACTTCCAACATACGGATGACCCCTAGATATGAATGGGGCTTCCCTGCTCACTCATGTGCAGGACAGAAGCTTCATTGGGGGGGGGGCAGTTTGCATGACTTGCAGAAGAAACCTTAAACACAGCTGAAGTTGTGGGTGATCTTAAGAGCTGAGCTTATCTGTAACATCTTGTAACTCTTTAATGACCAAGACTGCTGTTTCTTTTTGCCTATCAAAGCACAGCTTGCTACAGAAAAAATTAATGTCTACACCTGTTCTGACATACATACAAACTCATCTTAAGAACAAAGCTACAGTTTACAGTTTTACTTGTATGTAACCCAGGGACTACCTGTATATCCTGATGTACTGCTTGCTAAACAGCTCAGATTTGCTAGATAACAATAGAAGTCACTTTCGTGTGATACATAAACAGCCTTAAATATACAGTATGTACATAATAGAGATTGACTTTAACTCCCTAATGCAACCTTTAAATGTAATCACTGTTGAGTTTTAAATCATGGGAAAATGCTGGAAAGATTTTCTATTAAAACTTTATTATCATAATATTAGAGGAAATGTATGATAATTAGGCAACTTGCTTACAGTGATTATTTCACTTTCCAAAACAAATTAAGTTATGCTTATCTTTACAATCACCTTTCACATTAACACCTATTTCAACTTCTAATAATTTAGAGAGGATTAGTAAGCATCAGCAGAAGAATTTATATTCTCTATCAATACAACCAGAACTGTAATGATCTCTTTGGGCAGTAGATGGCGATGCTTCCTTAACCTACACTAAACACATGTCAAACCTTGCTGCTCCAAACATTGATATTGTAGAGATCATTCAACCTAATATGTAGATTTGGATTTTTTAAGTTCATTTACACTTAAAATACATACCTATATATAAAAAAATATATATTTTAAAGCAAGCCTAAACTTAAACCAAACTGTTTTATTATAGGACAGCCTAAAAGGCAAATTATAAAAAAAGTGGATTATGACTTTCACAGACATCTTTGTTTTTTTTTTTTATTATTATTATTAATATTATTATTATTAATAAACAGGATTTATATAGCATCGACATTACACAGCGCTATACATTAAATAGGGGTTGCAAATGACAGACGAATACAGACAGTGACACAGGAGGAGAGGACCCTGCCCTAAAGAGCTTAAAATCTGGGAAGTGGGGGATATAACACACAATCAGAGGGGAGATATGGAGTAGTGGGAAGTAATGATGATATCAAAAGACAGAGCAAGATGGGTAGGCAAGTTTGAAAAAATGGGTTTTGAGTGCTCTTTTAAATGAGCAGAAAGTAGGAGCAAGCCAAATAGGACAAGGAACTCCAGAGAGTTTAAAGAAAATATTTAATATTATTTAAAGAATATATTTAAAGAAAATATGTATAAATATTTCTGCAGTCTTCAGGCCAATCCATGGACCTCACTGGTCCTTCCTATATTAATCCCCTCTTGTGGACTTGATGCTGTTGACCCTGTGTGATAGCACACTTCCAGGGGTATATCCATGACAGCCCGGACCTATAAGAAATGTGTTGAATGACACTGGTTATTATTTATGATTGGGGATATTATAGGGAATTTTTATTTTATAGGGAAATTTTACCGTTATTATTAGAAAATAATGGTAAGTATTAGGTATCTAGAACTCAACTTTAATTGTTAATCTTGCTGTAATGATACTCAGCAAAAATAAGGGAAACCCTTTCTTAAAGAAACAGGAAAGCTACCACTGTTGACTTTTCGATTTCTATTCGGATTTGGACGGTTATGTCTACCCACACGCTCAACTTCCGTTTTGGTTTGTTAGAACCAAGCATTAACTTTAGTTGTGCTGCAAATTGTGTGTAATCACTAATCAGCCTTTCTATTACCTGTAAACTGTAAACCCATTGGCAATGAAAATGACAGTGGTGGTCCACAAACCAAATAGAGGTTTGTTTAGGCAACACTTCTATTCACAATGCAAATTCTAGATTCCAAGCTTTCATGCTGAATCACTGGTTTCAATATTTTCTTTTACAGATCTAGAACAAGTATACAGAGGAACAGTTATTTCAGTATGAAATCATCTTTCCTTCTATCATTGGCGCATTGAATATTAGGCATCACTATTTTATTTTTTAGTTGTAAAAGGGAAAGTTTTCTGCATACCAGTGGATCATGAATAAATTGAAAATAATTCAGATAGTTCATTAGTAAAATGAATGTGAGCTTCCTTCTTACTATACAAGCAGCTACAGTAAGGCATGGAATCCATAGTAGTCATTTTGCAATTCTGCACATATGCCTGCTTACAGACGTAAATCTGATTAAATTAAGTATTGGGTTGTGAGATCATCATAGATAAATAGAACCTGGACCCCTACTTCTCTGGTTTGCAAGACTGAAAAAGGAGGTTAAGCTTATGTTTTATGGTAGTATACATTACTGATGCCAGGTTGGCGTATAATACAGGTCTGTCCACACTTCTATACGTGAAAACAGAATGTTTTATAGTCTTCACTATTAATGCCACGTTGGACTCAGTACTAAAGACCAAATCTTGAAATTGGTAGTGTTTAATTATAATGGGATTAGCTGAAACTAAGAAGCTTGCATAAACTCACACACGTTGTTAAATACCCCAGATCTTCTTGTTGTATTCCCAGTAGGAACCTGTGAATTACAATGACAGCCCTTGAACAGGACTGTAGAAGGTGTTTTTTTTACTTGCATAAATGAATGAAGGATAAATATAACACTGTATTAGCTTCTACAGGTGTTTAAAGCTCAATTTCAGCTTGGGCCAAATGTTAAAAGGGGTACCTCAGTAATTAATTAAAGTAAAGGCTGCCAAAACAATCACAGCAATGGTTGTGAGGCTCATACTTACCTCTCACTCAGTTCTCAGTTCTCTGCCTTGCATAATTTGTAATATTAAACAAAGATGGTGAGTTTTGGCCACCCGACCATGGGAAAGATATGCTAAAAGTATATTTCTGCAGGGGAGTCACTGGCTTTATGCAATAGAGAAGTTCAAGAATTAACGTTATCAAAGACTCTCCTTTTCTGCTTTTTATATCAGCAATCATATCAAAACATCATAAGCAAGTTTCATTCTTCTAGGTGGCTATTAAAAAAAAAACTCTTAGTACCTGCCATCCTTACTATACATACCAGGATAGGATATTAAGTATTTAGTATTTAGTATAGTAATTACTAAAAGTACTAAGCAGGTAGATGCTACCTATATACATCATAAAGCTTCACACTAATTAGTAACAAAAGTGTAGACTAACAAAAGATTAAAATATTTGTACAATATATTTTTCTTGTGCATAGTTATAAAACATGTATATTTCTTCATACAGAATGCATTTAACATTTGAGTGGTATGTAGCCGGCCTGCCTCAAAACAACCCTTCTATAGGATTACCAATGGACAAATTTGGTTTCATTGGCAGGTACACTTTCTGTACACTAGACTTGTTGCGATTTAAAGATATCACAACCCATCTATGGCCCTTTTTACTGAAAAACATTTCATATACAGCAATTTCTTATGGCAATCTGGAATTTTTAGCAGTTATTTCATTTTAAAATTTGTTATTTCTAAATTGTAGGTTTACCAACATCTAATCACATTAGATTATCTCGGGAGCTTTGTTCAAACTCAGGTGTCTGTCATACTGTACTTACCATTCATCCAGTGGTATCACTCAGTATGAGTCCTTGGGTTGTAATCATGCTCACTGCTAATTCTAGGCACCAAGCCATACCCTTGGTACTTGGTTCAGGTCATTGACTCAGAAAATTTGGAGTCTGAAACCCCAAAAATTTAAGCAACCCCCATTGAAAGAAAGGATTTCAGTAATGGCAGCCCTTACACTTCTGTCTAGATAAATTTACTTTATTTGCTCGCATGTGTAGAACAAACAGAATGAAAGAATTGAAGGATTATATTTAACTGCAGTAGAGGAAAGGTAGGTCACCAAGCTGGTTGCGCTCTCTGCCAGTGAGTTCCTCTAAGGACTGGATGACCACAAAAATGAGTCACTAGGCAGGTAAGACAGCTCCCATTTATATATTTCAACCTTGAATATACAATAGCTCTTTGCCTAGCATTGAGTTTTATCTATTCACTCCAAAGAGAGTCATTTTTATCAACTGCAGATTCTACAAAAAATCAAAACACACATTTCAGCACTTATAACCCAAAGTTGCATACCTAATTATCCTCATCCATTTCATTCTGAAACATAAACCCTTTACAGGAAAAAAAAAAGGATAAAGAAAGGGGATGACCCACATGTAAGCATTTTTATGTAGCTGCTGAAATACAACTATAGCTCAGAATTTAAAAGATGAACTTGATATCCCGTTTCCGATCCATTTGCACCCACAGCTTCATTGCAGTTGTTTTTTTTCCGCTAAGAATCAATGGTGTGTAGCTCTGCAAGGTCATCGGTTATATTTTATTTATTGTCCTACTGGAGCAGGTTCATAAAACGGGATGAACAGAATCATTTAACATCATAAAGTCTACAGCTGAATTGACCGCAAGTCTTTTTTTTACCGCTAGATTTCAATATCTAATTTAGCTCTCTTTTTACACAGACCACAGGGGTAATCATAGTGTTGTGTTGCAAGGTTATCTCCTCTGCTCAGATCAATGGAGTAACGTTTGAGTACAACAGCATCTTCACATTGGTGAGCTAGTGCTGTAATTACTGCAGGCAATAAATCGCATTAAAGCCATTTTTGACTGTAGAGGAAACACAGAATCACATATAAACTACTGCTATTGCAGATATATATATATATATATATATATATATATATATATTTATTTATATGTAAATGTATAAATATATGTTTGTCAAAATGCTTTTTTTAATTTATTTTTTTGGGGGGAACTGATAGCAATGGCTATGTGATCTATAAATCAAGAAGATCAAACAAATATAAAATGTCTTGACACACAAAAGAGATTTTTGCGTTATTTATTGAATGGGCCTGATTTATTAAAGCTCTCCAAGGCTGGAGAAGATACACTTTCATCAGTGAAGCTGGGTGATCCAGCAAACCTGGAATGGATTTCAATAAAGTCATTTGCTATTTGCTAACAAAGGTTTTGCATCCTGGTTTCATTCCTGGATCCATTCCAGGTTTGCTGGATCACCCAGCTTCACTGATGAAAGTGTAACCTAATGAATCAGCTTCCTATACATCTTGGATACACTAATAATGTATCCCTGTTATGATTTCAGTGTGTGTTGGTTCCTGGAAGTTTTTAATGTTTTTACCCGACCTTGCAAGTTCCAGCACCTTCTCGTAGAAATTCATTATTAGACCCTAGTACCCAGGGCACATGCACATGATTTTGCACTACGTATCCTAGATCTCCATAACTTTTGCCATCATCCCAGTTATGATGGATGCTGTCTTTGCTAAATTTCATTTTTGAGATATCATTGTGCCTTTTAAATTATTTTACTAGCTACTCATTTTATTACTTTCACTCCATTACTGCATTTGTATATTTCTACTTACACTGCCTCAATTCATATTTATTTTTCACTTGCCAGATCAATGTCTACTAGTGTTGTGATTATACATTCTATGTACAAAACACTTCTGCATTATCCAGATGTTTATCTGCTTTTGATTAGCCTATGATTCATTTCTTTGTATATCACTGATGATGTATTTCAATTTTAATTTTAGCTGTGTCATTATAATTATCACATTTTAGTTATACCTGATTAAGACCAATTCTTTTTTTTCAGACAAGATGATTATGTTAGTCAGAAACTTGGATTCATTTTGTTTTAATACTAGTAAAAAGGCATTGCTAAATATCACATTATTTCTATATAAGTTGATTAAGGATACACGCTTTAAGATATAGTGGAAGTACCAATGTTTCAAGTTACCTTTGGTGCTCTATAAAAGGTCTTGGTTTTCCAGCTTGTGTGTGTTTTCAGCAAAGGGTGAGAGTACTAACAGCGTAAGTCCAAATTGTATGTAGGGATAAAGTGACACAACACAGGGAAGAAAGCAAAAAGTCAAAAAAATACAGAGATTCATTGGGCATGAAAAATAGCCTCATCCAATTTTTTACTATAGTGTGCCACAAGCCTCACAACCTTTTAGTCTAAGAGTGCCCAAAGCAACTGGGGAAGGAGAAGTTCAAAGAGAAAATTTGCATGCAGATAAAGAGTAGGGTAAACTTTCACCCCATTCTGCTAACAGCTTAGTCCTAGGTGTATGGAGCCAGTCAGAACCAAATGGCCAAATGACCATATTACATATGGCAAACTACACGAATACACCTTAAATCTAGATAGATTAGGAACCTTTATATCTTGGCCACAGCATGTGTGCAAACCCAAGAGTTTGGGTACAGGAATTTTTTTCAATAGAGTTTCCAAGATATATATATAATGTAATGTGGTTTGAAGTGATACTTAAGTCTTATTAATTTTTTGTCAATCACCATATTAATGACAATGGCAGCTGTTCTTACCCTCTCTGGATTCCAGCACTGTCCCAAGCTTTCTCCTCTGTCCAGCAGCTGACAGTCCATTTTGGGCAGTGGAACACAATGCCAATCTGCCTGTGAACTCATTATTGACATCAGGCAGGCTGAGCTCACAGTATCCAGTACTGAGCAGTGCCACGAATCATTATGAAAGCCCTGCTCAGAATGTCTGTCCCAGAAGAAAAGGAAGCAGCAGTTAGAACCCACAGTTGCCAAGGGGAAGACATGTTGTTCAACCATCCTGAAGAGTCCATGCTGCATTTGGCCCACCCTCAACCTATTTCATTCCTCCATTAAAACAAAACAACCCATTCCAAGCCCCATCTACCCAGGGTTGATGATGTTAACTACCACTTCATGTGACAGTCCTTCTAACATGACCTATTCACTTCCTGTCTCAGCTAAAGCACACCACATTCCTCCATACCCTAAAACAATGGCTATTTGACACAGCTCATTGGAAACAGTTGGGCAAAATTAAGGTTGGCAAAGCACCAAGACCCAATGGATTACATCCACGTGTCCTCAAAGAGCTCAGCTTGGTTATTTCATGGCCATTATTTCTCATTTTTTGATATTCTTTAGTCATTGGCATGGTACCAATGGATTGGCGTAAGGCCAATGTAGTTCCTAACTTCAAAAAGGAAGCAAAGTCATTACCAGGTAACTACAGACCAGTTAGTTTAAAGTCTATAGTTGGAAAGGTCCTAGAAAGTTTGATAAAGAATTCATACTCTGAATGGTACAAGGTTAAAACTTTAGTGTGAGACCTTTACTGTTTAACATCTTTATAAATTATACAGAGTTTGGGATTAAAAGTACCATTTATGTGTTGGCAGATGACACCAAACTATGTAATGGATATAAGTCCATACAGGATGTCTATAATCTACAAACGGACCTGGATGTACTGTTTTATTGGGCAACCAAGTGTCAAATTATATGGATAATGTAATGTAATAATATGGATAATAATGTAATGTAATAATATGGATAAATGTAAAGTTATCCACTTGGGGGCTAACAACATGCATGCTTCATACTGTCTAGGGGAAATACATTTGGGGGAATCAGAAATGGAAAAGGATCTGAGGGTTCTGGTAGACCATAGACCTAATAACAGCATGCAATGCCAAGCTGCAATATCTAAAGCTAGTAAAGTACTTTCTTGTATTAAAAGAGGAATAGACTGCAGAGATGGAGACATAATCCTGCCCCTGTACAAAGCATTGGTCAGACCACATCTGGAATAGGAATCTATCACTTTGCCCTAAAAGTCTAAAATATGTTTTGTAGACCTTCCAATGTGGACATACACATTACAATCTGTTTAAGCAATAAGCTACCATGTAGCACAATATCTATTAATTAGACATAAATAGATTTTTTACCTTACTAAATAATTTTTTATTAAAATGCATTACCTATGTGCATTTTGTAAATAGCTTATAGGAATTTTTCTGAAGTTTAAATGCAAATCAATTTCAAACCAGTCCTGTTCCCTCACAGTAATCATTTTGCAGAATGTTGACACAGTAAAATGTCTAGGAATTCACTTTCTTCAAGCCTCTGCTGCAACTCTGCAGGAGAGCTGGTTAAAATAAATGTCTGAGTAGATGGACCTGATCCAGGAATGTTTGTAGTCTAGTCCCTATTTAATGTACAGAGCTGCGTAATATGTTGGCGCTATATAAATCCTGGTTATTATTATTAATAATAATAATAATAATAATAATAATAATAATAAGTGACAAGTTCTTCCAAAGGATATTCCAAGACATTTAGCTGTCTTTTTAATATTTCTATATGCACAGTATTTTTACTCATTTTTTCAATTTCTTTACACCTCCAAGGAAAGCCACAGTATATATGAAAAATAACAAAAGTTTTAAAGAATGCGTGTACTGTACTTATACATATCAGCAGCATAAAAACTTTAGATTGTAGGTTCACCACATGTTACCATTAACTGTAAAGCATTTATTAAACCATCTACCATCTAGTTCAAGCTCCTTCTTAATTAAATATTGTGGTTTACATAGTTTTGGTAAAACCAAATAAAATTGTAAACTGTTGGATTTTTTTATATAGTGGAGTTTTAAATCTCACAACAGCATAAGTTCAGATTCCATTCTTTCCAGATATTTTTACAATATATATGGCTTGTAAATATGGTATTGGAGCATGGTTCTAATACATGGAATCTTTGGGCCTGATTTACTAAACAAAGTCCCATTCACAACAGTGAATGTCCCTCTGGGAAGGTTACCACTTCTTCATGCCAGTGAACTGCTGCCTTGGGATGCTTCATGTAGCTTCACCCTGTGGCAGCCACATTGGGAATGAATAGAGGTGGGAGAGAGTGGCCCCAGTGCTGCTCAGTGCTGCCACCTGTCAAATGCGCAGATCCTGGTTCTTCAAGAACCAACACTGCAGTGCAAGTGACCAATCGGTGCCAGCCACCGCGGAGATTGCTCGATCCAAAGGCATGTTTGAACCTGTTCCAAGAATAACTTCCTCCAAAGTGAGGGAAATGCCCTATTTAAAGGGCACTAATATTTATGTCCTAATAATTTTTTAAATTTTCTCACTATTAACTATGAATTTCTCTGACTTTCAATTTAGGAGTCTGTGGCCACCAGGGCAAATTCAGATAGCATTTTTTCCTGACTGAGGCTGGCATTCATCATTGCTCTATGCAAAACTAAAACTAAAGTAGTTTTAGCTTTATGTATTTACCAAACCCATTTATGCATATGTAACAGTAGGTTCTGTTTGGACCCTGTTGTTAGAGTAAACAGTAGACATTGTTCCAATTAGCTGATGGATGGTACCACTGCCAACCGAGACCAGCTGGTGGCAACATTCCCCGATCCAGGAGCAGGCAGTGTCCCCATTGGCTAGCTAATAACTATCATTCAGGAAGAAGAAGCGCATAGCCTCATTTGTGTCCCCGGCCTCTATCTTCTTCACTGCTTCATTAGGATCCCCCTTAATTCTTTAACCTGTATATAGCAACCACTAATAATTGAAATCCTGTGCATGCATACAAGAGTTACATTATCCCTGGCACATGGATAAAGTATGTACATTGCACTGCCATGTGGCGTACACTGTACACAAAGACTTAAAAATAGCTAGGGGACAGAGGAGGAAGTCTAGCAGAATAGACTTTGTATGGGTCGTCTGCCAAAGAACTCTACCTCCTAGCAATTTTTTTTTTTATTTGATCAGTTAGGCTCCACTATAAAACAAGATGTAATATGTTCAATACTATTTTTATACACAGTTTATCATATGGAAATCTGTTAAGTGGGTTGTAAATTTTCAATGGAAATGACCAGTGTATACTATGTGCAATTCACATTTGTAGAAGCACAGCTAGACCAGATGGTCCTACGATAATGATCAGGAAATTTGTGTATATGTGGTAATCCTATGATGTTTTAGGTATTTTTTTATGATCTCATTAAAGAGCTATTGTGTATGTCACATGTTGTAGCATTATATAAACCTTTAATATTAAAAATCACAAGGTGATGGAAGTTGTTAGGAAAATGATCATAGCATGTGCGGTTATTATTACACTGCTGTTCCTTATACAACCAGCCAGCTGTAGTAGAGTATCATGTCCTTCATACAGGACCAGTGACTACTGCTGGAGTGCAGCTTGTGTGGTCTTTAAACAAGGCAGGTATAAGACTGGAGTCAGCCTGGGTCACTTTCTTAGTGGCTCAGCCACAGCCTTGGAACTTATGGAATTTAACAAGTTTAATTTAAGAAATAAGGAGCAAGATGGAATTTTAAAGTTATGCAACAGTTTTAACAGTAAATGCTTTAAAATCATTTCTTCTGCTCAGTAGAAATATTCCATTTTTTATTGAGTTCTTCTTGCAATAGCTATTGTGTGTCATTTCATGTATATATATATATATTTATATATATATATATATATATATATATATATATAAATGAAATGACACACAATATATATGTATATATATATATATATATATATACCCACACATTTGGGTTACTAATTGCAAATGATATTGTTACATATTTTTGCTCCTTATTAGGCTGGCCAATCCAGGACACATTTGTAGGCACATTTGTACAATTCCTATGACTGCAATCAAAACACAATTGCATGGAACTGAATAGCAATCTCCTATTCTTTAGCTTAAATTATTTTCCTGTTTGAAGCAACTACGTGATTGAAACTGGGGTAAAATTGATTGAAAATGCCTTTTTTTATTGATTTTTACTTCAGCTTTCACTGTACGGTGATTCAATTCTGTATTACAATTGCAGTTTTGAAATTCCAAGTGGACCTTTACTTCTTTCTTGTTTAGTATATATGCTGACTGTACACACATAAGTACTTGCAAAATCATGCAGTAAAATGCTTGTTTTATGGTGCCTTAAAGTGGAACTAAATGTGAAAAATAAAAAATTGCGATGCCTGGTCTAATTTTTTTTTCACCTGTCTGCCACATCGCAGCTGTCACCATCTTCATCTGCAACTCTTCCAGGTGTCAGGTCTTTGCCCACCTTTATTGATCATAACTCCCACAAACTTCCCCCGAGTGACGTCATGATACCAGAACTCGACCACTTTCCCACCGCAGGTCTGAGCCTGCGATGGGGGAGTGGGTGGGTTGTGTTCACAGAGACAACCCGCCCAACACCCTGACTCTGTAATTCCATATAGGAGACATGGTTTGCGGCTCTGTCCGGTGCACCCCCCCCCCCCTCCCCAGCAGACCACCAAAGAATTTCTTTGCAAAAACAGACTGCTCCCACTCGTGCCCACCCCACTAGACCCCAGCTTACATCAAATGAGAGCCATATACAGCTAGGAGCATTCCACATGACTGCATTTACAAGAGGTTGACGGAAGTGGATGTCAGTTGTGAGCTTTGTTGACCCTCTCAAACTGATGATCCCCCATCCTACCATTGAGAAAACATCTATGAGGGATCCTATTAGTCTGGCAGTGGGACTGCTGGATACTCTAAGGCAAGTTACTCTCCCCCCATTTGCAATAGTAAAGTAAGCTAGGGGTTGATGTGTACTATAACCCTTCTGTTTTCATGTTGTGTCGCCACCATTAAAATTGCTGTTATGTTGTTTATCACAATTATTTTAGGTTTTGATAAATGAGGCAAACCTTACTTCTCATTTCTTTCTAAGCATACATAAAATGGAAATGGAAAATGGTTCATATTCAGTTCATTTAAAAATTGTCTTCCCAATAAATTGATGTGGGGTCCTATGGAAGCATTTCTGAAAGCCATGATTTAAAGGCTTGCAACATGAGACAGAAACTGTTGTCAGGGGACCTAAACCTTTTTGACCCCAAGCCCCAGGTTGAGGTAGGTGAACGATTACCCTACATGTTTGTTGCTGATGGGGCATTTGGACTATACCCTAATTTGATTAAGTCATTCAGCATATGAAATATGGACCTAACAAGGTTGGGCTAATTATTACTTAACCAGCGCAAGAAGATTTGTAGAATGCACCATTGGCATCCTTGTGAACAAGTGGCATATAATTGATGTTTGATGATAATACTCCCTGAAAATACCAACTGGGTTGTAAAGGGGGACATGTATTCTTCACAATTTTGTTCGGGGAAAAGAAAAATATGATACTGAGGACATGTCAATTGAACAGCTGGGCTCTATAAACTTACCATTTTATCAGGGCACGAAACAGGAAATCTCCATCAGAGTTAAATTTGCAGCTTACTTTATGTCACCAGAGGGAGAGCTTCAATGGAAATACAACCTTTGGTAAAGCCCAGTCAGCCATATTCTTGTTATGTTTGTGATTTTACATTTTTTATTGTATTATTTTTAATATTTTTTTTATTTTATTTATGATTTTGTATGGGGGGGTGAAATTATTTTATATTGTGTTATTATTTTATATTTGTCATTAGGATGTGACCAGGGTCTGCATGACTTTCTTTTAGCAGACTGGCACAATGTCTCAATGTTTTCAAATCCAAAACACAAGACGTCTTTCATTAAATCACTATAAAAATGGCCATGATGCCAAAGTCAGACACAGAGGAGGTTTCAAAGTAAGAGGTTAGGTTGGCTAAATCTCCTAGCATAATAAAATCAGGGTAAAAAAGGCAGAGGCTGGTGGTAAGAAGTGGAATGAGGTTGGGTATGTAGCAGTGATAGCAAGAGGAATGAGAGTGGGGTTGTGGCAGTGGCTGGCTGTAATAAAAGGAAAGAGTTTTGACTTCTGGTGGTGCCAGGGGCTGATGGTAGGATAAGGAATGAGGCTGGGGTAGTAGTGGTGTGCAGGGGCTGGCTGTATTTAGAAGAACAAGGTTGGTGTTGTAGGAATGGCAGGGGCTGATGGTAGGAAGAAGAATGAGGTTGAGGTGGTGGTAGGAAGAAAAATGAGATTGGGGATGTGGTGGCAGGGGCTAATGGTATTAAAAGAAAGAAGGTTGGGGTAGTGGAAGGGGCTGGCTATGACTGGGAAAAGTAGAAGTGAGGAAGTTGACTGGACTATGAAAATATGGGTGGGTTTTGATGCAAGGATGAGGCAGGAACTGGTGTGGTAGGTTGTGCCTAAGACCTGGAAAACCCACTCATATCTGGATATCAATTACAAAATATCTCTCTTAGGGTCACATTGATGTTGAGTAACTTTGTTTAATTTACTGACAAGAGATGAGGCAAAATAGATCATTAAGTAATTGGGGATTTGGTTGCCCTGATGGATATCATACCAGAGTGACAGAACAATTTCAGTAAATTGGGCATCCTTTCCTTTTACTTTGGCTAGGTGTGAAAGCTATCTAGATCTCCTGAGAGGCCCAAGAGTGCTTGCACCTTGCTGGTCCTCTGTGAGTCGTGGGGTGGCCAATGAATCGGAAGACAAATATGATATTGGGCTGCTGGCATGAGTGGAAGGTTTGCTGCTGCTGGGTATAAAATACACTGCACATCAAAAAACATTTTCTTGCAAATTTTTAGCTATGAAGCTGGTCTTTGAACCCTTTTCAACCTAACAATGCACCTGGCTTCTCTTTATGCCTCATCTACCCTACCTATGCATCTGGCTGCCTTTCTATCCTCATCCAGGCCTCCTTATGCCTCAACTGGCTTACCAATGCCCCTGGCTGTCTTTCTATCTTCATCTGGCCTACCAAAGCACCTGGCACACTTTGGATGAAAACTCTAGGATGTTTGATGCAAATTACTCCTAGCTACCACTAAAGGCGTAAACCCCCATAAAAATGACCTACTCACCCTTTTCTTGATAACATTTTTCAGTCTCTTCCTGCACTCTGAGATAAAAATGCTCCAAACTCTCCATCCATGCTTTTGCCTTTTTACTGGTTGGAGTATGAGACTTTGGCAGTGTCCCACAGCTATGGAGGATAGTGGATTGGGTTAAAAAGCTCGACAGCTGCCATGTTGGTCACTCCTTTGTGGTCCTCTCGGACTTTCTGTCCAATGCACTATGGGCAATTTCCAGGAGTAAAAAACACCAATAACAAACACCTAATATGAAGTTGATGGAGATGATAGGGGTGGCAAACCACTTATAGGCACTATATAGAACATATAACCACTAGGTAATGCCATTGCCCCATAGCACCTTTAAAGAGACCTATAACCATTGTAGTCATGCAGCTGGCTCTGCCATTTGGCGTTGTCTCTAGAACTCCGCAGGCACCGACCACAGTACCAGGAACCCCCCATCAATGCGAATGGATGGTGTTATTAAAAAGCGCATGTGAAGAAAAGGTCGCTATAGGTTTAGTGATTGCTACTAAAAAAACTTGTTTCAAAGAGATGACACATTTCTAGGGGTCATCTAAATTTAGGAATTAGTCATAATGATTTGTATGTCCTAATGATGCAGGGCCATTGTAAGATTTATATAAAATATTTAGATTTAATTTCATTAAATATTAATATTTATTGATATACATTTAATTTCTGAATATAAATATTTATTTATGTTTTATATATTTATTATATACATATAGAAATCCCTCTATATTTCCCTTTCCTTTTTTTCTGTACGTGATCCCCTTCATATAACACACTTTTGATCTTTTCACTTTTTCTCATCTATTTCAATACTTCGCACCCTTCTTTACCGGTCCAGGGATCTGTCAATCACGAGTCTCCCTCGGCCAATCAGCGGCGCTGCTGTCAGTGTGGTCCCTCCCCCAGGAGGTGCAGTTGCTTGGAGAGGAGTGGTGAGAAGCAGCACTATGAGGAGGGGGAGTGAGGAGCTAAAACCAAATAGAGTTGAATGAGTGAACTTTCTTGTCTAGTTTGTGCAGCTCCCATGTCCCTATCACAGTGAGTGTGCTGAGAGCAGACAGGCTCCTTCATTCATCTCCATACAAGATGCTGCAGAAGGGTCGTGGCCGTCCCATGAGCCTTCCCTGGTGGATTATGTTGCTGCTGGGCAGCCTGCTTGCTAGCAACTCCGCTTCTGCTGCTGCTGGTGCTTCTCCCCGCAAGCAGGATGAGTCGTTCTCCACGCTGAGTGTGTATAGAGCCAGATGTACGTCCAGGTGTCTGAGTCTGCACATCACTCGCATCTCTGCATTCTTCAAACACTTCCAGGTAGGACATCTGTGTGTGATAGCCAACTCCACACAACTCTATATCAATCATAATAAAGAATCAACTCAAGCATAACACAAGGATGAGGATCCTTATTTTACCGAGTGATCATTCCTAAATGTCTTATTGAATTGAGGCTAATGTATGCCCATCTGACATGGTACCCTGCTAATTAGATTTGCATCAGGAGAATGTTTTTCTGTTACATCTTCATTGATGTGTTCTGGAAGCATTGATCTATCAGTGGTTTGTGCTTTATCAGAGATCCATCTCAGTGATCCATGCTAGCCACTTACAACTGGACTTGTTCTATCATTCTACAGATAGTTTCGACTAATCCAAGTAGCTTCCAAAGCCAGATGAGTGTCAGGAATACAGCCAATTTTAGGGGACTAACTCCTGAACCTCATCTGAGTGGAGAACCTATTTAATATTAGGGACTAAGTCCAGATCAATGTCCTATTAAGTCCTATTAATAAACAGGATTTATATAGCGCTAACATATTATGCAGCGCTGTACATTATATCATGAGCTAAATAAAAAGAACCTTCACAAACAGAACCTCTACATGTTGGTCACTGAAGTTGTTATGTTGGGTTAAAATCAAGCGCATGGCTTGCTGCATAAAGACAGCCTGTTATAGAATTTATATGTTTCTGCTCTAACCTGATACTACTGATGATGGACTGTTATTAATATTATTATTAATATTATTAATAAACAGGATTTATCTAGCTCCAACATATTACACAGCACTGTACATTTAATAGGGCTTGCAAATGACAGACGAATACAGTCACAAGAGGAGCTGTCCTGAAGAGTTTACAATCTAGGAGGTGGGGGAATTAACACACAATAGAATTACATGATACTTCTCACCAAAGTTTCCTTGAAAGGTTAAGCCAGTATTATATTTAAAAAGATAGGGGGTTTGGGACTTTGGTATAATATGAGTGGTATTGTACTAAATGGTGGAACTGTATTGGTCATCCAGCAAGCCAGCAAGGTATTATTTGGGCTCATTCACACCAGATACAATGTAACATACTGCATTTTCCAGCACAGTGTATGAACAAGAGACATTGGCATCAGTAGGACATGTTCATTCCAGTAAAATGCATTGAATAAAGTTCTGCAGGGTGCATCTTGGGCAAATTATCTTTTTGCCATTTACGTTAATTGAAATAGATTATTTAAAAAACTCAAAGCATCCTAATGTCAATGCAATGCTTGCTAACGTGTGTTCTGATGTGAGCCAGCCTTTGCTATCTCTTCCTAAGAAGGTCCTTTAGAGTGAACAAAGTCTGGCATTTCCTTCTTTAGTAATCACCTGGTGAAAAGTGTTATTTATAAAGTAAATTTTAACTTCTGTTTGTTTTAAATTTGTATTTGTCTGTGTTATTTTGATTAAATGAGATTTGTTGAAGTTTTTCCTGATTCTTCTATTGATGTAAGTTATAAGTAGACTATAAAGGCTTGTATTGTTTGTTTATACTGTGTTATGTATTTGTTTATTTTGTCTGCTGAAGAGTTTTAGCCTGTGATTGTCAAGTGGAAGTGACTGGCACCTGTTGGGCATTAGAGTGACAAACGCCACCTCGGTGAGGTCTGTCGCAGCATGCTGAAGTAATAAAAACTGAGAAGGGATGGCTTTAGAGATGATAAGCTGGCCCCTTGCTTTGCTTTGTGCCCCAGGCTCCTCATTGATAAGTCAGCTTCAGCTTACACTTAAAGGCAGAGGTTTTATTTGAAACAAGAAAAGAAAATCCCTGCTCACCTATTAACCTGTGAAATCCACATAATTATTAGCTGACCTTTTGGGGGCAGAAAGCTGAAATGGAAAAATCTGGCAGTAGGTTTTCATGAAGAAGGCAAACATATGTGATACATTTATATGGACAGCTCGGGAAGACGGCTTGCTGTGGGGTAGCATATCATGAACCACACACACCATAAACATTGTCCTTTAATAAGTGAAACAGCGAACTCAGATTATCTTACTGCTAGGATGACATGGACAAAAAATTAAATACTCCAAGGTATTTCGATGAAATACTAGACTAGATGGAGGGCATTTGAACTGGTTTATGATGATCCTGTGTTTCATTTACCTTATGACCTAGTGTTTCCCTCCTGTGTGTGGGAGTTTTTTTGTTTTTAACAATAGTTGCAGATTTGTACTTGACTTACTCCCTTCACTAGAAATATGCGAATCGTTTGTTTATCTTCCCAAACACCAGTGCAAAGTCAGAAAAGTACTAGTACTAGTTTTTCCGAAATAATAATATAATAATAATAATAACAACAAATACCCATATAAATATATTTACAGACAACACATAACCCTTGTTACAATTATTTCTTCATAATATAACGCAAAGTTGTGCATTGGCCAAAAATAATCAATAGTGATTACAGTTTATTTAAAAACGAGTGATCAAATAACAAATTGTTTTTTTGTGAACAAATGGCATAGTGACTTTTATTTCAACGTATTGGACTCAACCATTGAAAGATGAATGACCGCTATGGGTTATGGCACTTTACAAAGCTCTTTGGCTGATAAAATAGGCCCATAAGACTTCTTCATAGCTCTACACTTGGCATATAGAGTAGAGAATAAAGAGAAATGTCAGAATTTACATCATCTAGGCTGTCTAATCAGTCGTGACATTTGTGTGTCAGCTCTAATGAAAGCACAAATAATGAAGTAAACACAAACGTGTTATTTTTGGTGCTTCACAGGAGCCACTGGCCATAAAACATGACAGAGTACAGTTTTGTGGTCTGTGGTTTGGTAGAAAGGAAAGCAAAACATCCGTGGACAAATTCACCACAAATTGATTGAAAAACCCAAAAGGGCATGGAAGTAATATGAATGTAGAACTTGGGTTAAGGATAGATGCTGGAGAGTAAAAGTACTAGACATTTTTATTTGTAAATGAACATTTAGGATGTACTAAGTGTTCTGGTGTGGGAAAGTGGTAAGACCACCACTTGTAAACTGGGGGGGCACAGCACTTTTGTAGTAGGTGACAGTAAATGCTTTGGACAGAAGAGGGAGCTGCAACAGTATTATATTTTACTGAAGATAGATAGATAGATAGATAAATAGATAGATAGATAGATAGATAGATAGATAGATAGATAGATCGATCGATCAGGGAGGGAGAGGGAGGGAGGGATTATTTTGATGCAAGTAAATAAATTACAGATCAACAGATGATAAACTAGAGCTGTATATTGCTGTAAATAGATATATAGAAAGGGTAGAAAGAGAGAAAGTAGTACAGAGAAAGATTAAGTAGATACTGGTAAATACATCGGTGATAGATGTTATAAAGAAATAAGTATTCCAAAAAGTCATGGAGGCAAAGAAAGAGACACTAAGTACCTATAAGTAAATAGATCAAAAATAGTTAGAAACAACAAAAGAAGACATGATACAGTAGGAAGGGTTAAAAAAGAGAGAGAAGATAGATTAGGTAGATACAGTTGGAGCAGAGATAGAAAAAGATAGATAGATAGATCAAAAATAGATGTAGATAGTTTTGGGAGAGATTAGGTAGAGATAGATAGATAGATAGATAGATAGATAGATAGATGGGTTAGAGCATAATAGATAAATAATTAAAATCAGGATAGATTGATAGACAGAAAGATATGATACAGATTGGAGGATAATTAAAATCAGGATAGATAGATAGATAGATAGATAGATAGATAGATAGATAGATAGATAGATAGATAGATCTCCATGGTACTGTTATTTAAATTACATATTCTATAGCAAAAAGATAAAACACCCAAAAAATAAAACATTCTTATAATAATCCATAAATATGTGTATACAACTGTAGATAAGACAAAGTACATTTGTTATTAAGGTGATAAGTTCTACAACTTGGTCGGATCTGGCAAAGTCAGCTGTGCGATATATATTGAATGCAGACTATTACATACATTGCAGATCAGTGTTTTGAGGAATAATGATAGCAAACCAAATTAAAACATTTAATTCAACCCAACAGATATATATTTTCCAGTTTTATATGTTATGGCCTATCAGTATTAATAAGCTGCTTAAGATGTAATTGCATATAAGGACTGGACATGAAACAATATAATTAATGGTAATCACATTTATTGCATGTAGGGAAGTTTATCATATGCCACTATAATTCTTATTGTAAAGCTAATATGCAGTACGGTAATGAGTGATAGAGTAAAAGTGGTATAGGTCAATGTGACACAAAGTAATGTATGGGCAAGCTCTAAATGGTTTATTGATATCTCACATTGTCTATTGATAACTATTGAGCTTTGTAAAGGTTCCATCCATAAAGCTGAACTGTAATGAGAGCTGTATATTGTAAGGATACTCACTGACAATGCATCTGTGTTAGTGGGTCCTCTGCACAAATGTTGTTTGTGGTCACTATTGTGACTTGGCTTTCAAGTGACAGTAAATGAAATACGGGTTGACATTTTCCCTCGAGCCATTTGCTTGCGACCATTTGTGAGCACCAAACTGCTGAAGTGCAGATCATTTTTGTTTAGGAAACTGTTTAACTAAAATGACCTTCATCTCATGTTTCTAATACTGGGCAATAATTCAAGCAGACAGTTTTCTGTGAATCATAGGTAAGATTTATGGAGGATTTTCATGCTCCTTTAGGAAGAAGACACTATATATTTTCCAGGGAAGGAGACACCTGTGCTGTATTTGGAAGGTGTTGCACTGATCAAGTGTAAGTTCTATGCAGAACATCCCTTAAGGCAGCAATGAACCTATGACCCTATGTATTTATAAGTTTGGTCAAATTTAATGATTGTAGACAGATTTATTCCAAAGCAGGAAATCAATATGTGACTATAATAGCTGGTGTAATGGACATATTTATTCCCTTGTGTGTTACATTGGGTGTCATGTGATATCTGGGTAGATATCACTAATGCATGGATTGGAACTAGAACTAAAAAGTATCCCTGGCTTTGTGTACATGGCCAACAATTGACAAGAATAGTGATTTAACGATATTGATGTACTTGGAACAAAGCAGGAGCATTGTGAGGAGCACATATAAAATATCTGTAGGCAGCGGATTTATTGAATGAGCGTTGGTTGAAGCTCACATGAACCCACTTATAGGAAGCAAGCAAATACTAAGAGAATTGATTTCCTTGTTAAGGTTAGCATTCCTAAATGACCAATGACAATTCCCATTACCACCATCAACAGTGCAGTACAGACTGAGAAGCTTGATGTTCTGTTACAAAACATGTCCAGTTCATTGTGAAGAAATGGCTAAATCTTGATTTAGAGTAATAATTTCTATATGACATATGTCCTATTACGGGGTCCCAGTGTGCACAGCTTATACAGACATATTTTCTAACATATCCATGGCTAAACAATGTTTACAGGCCTTGGCACTGCCATTTTTCACAGGTCTTGGTTCACTTCCCATACTTTAAGGCAAAAGCATTGGCATATTTCACATGCTCTACTGCCCATACTGCTATTTTAACACATGGATTTGGTGCTTTCATAGCAGTAATGTCCGTCCCAGGGATATGTGTTGTGTATAGGTCACTAATACCTATGCTACGACATGGTAAACCCATAAGTCTCACAGTGAAGGCATAGATGCACACATTGGAATATGGTGGTACAAAGACCGTACTCAATGGCTTACCCAGGGCACATTGCCTTCTTCCACTTGCCATTGCTTCCATAAAAATACATGTTCTCCTTTCTGAATCCCAGCATCATCTCTGGTGATGCTATCTTTCAAATGTTCAGCAGTATCTCCAGGGTCCCCAACAACATCTCTTGTTTTTTCTTGAAAACGTGAAATAAAACTCTAATTTTAAAGCAGCTAATAAAGAAACAGTAATATGTATTTTAAAGGATGGTGATTGATGTATTTTTTTTAAACAAGGAAGTCCAAGAAATGTAGGACATTGGTGAATATCACAACAATGATTGTGTAATTCATAATACCTTTTCCCATCAAAGTCAATGATCCAATTATTGCCTTGGTAAGAAAATAGAACTACAATGGTGGCTTTGGAGTTGTACCTCTCTGATGTATACTTTATAGAGCTTGAACAGATGTTGTTATCATTGGCATTAGCATGGCAAGTCATAAGGATTATGATGGAATCCCACAAATTCATATAATACAGTCAGTTTGCTTTTATTCACCCCTGAATACTAATGTATACATTTCTGTTTTAGATAGATCCAGATATGTCAGAATTATTTTCTTTGATCTGGTCAGGTAATGACCTGTTGAAGCACCCAATGTAAATAGCAAAGCTCTGACAGTTAATAAACCTGAGTGTACACAAACTTACAATACTCAGATTTGCATATAGTGTAACTTTTGTGCACTGAAATACCAGCCAAAAATATATCCCTCCCTTACACTATCTAGAACTAAACAAAGTTGTGACTTTACACACACTATTTTTTCTTTTTACCGGTAATAACTTTTATTTATCTTGGTGCCAATTTGCACATCATATACATCCCTGTATTGTAGAAAAAAGCATTTAAAAAAAAAGCTGCATGACATAAACTGACAAGTATTATTTACTTACTGTCAACATTTACTGACCTACATAATTTACTGACGTGGTATATGCAGACTGTTTGCATTTAGCCATCTTTTTAGACCAGGCATTTTAACATGACATTTTCTAGTTGCTGTCATTTTACTGACTGCTGGCTCAACTCTGATGTAGGTTGATTTGTAAGGCAGGATTGACATTCATTTCAAACCACAGATGTTGCATTAACCAGTACAAAGTCTAAATTAATTGAGAATAAATTACACAACCTAAATAGTCTCTATTGTTTTGCTTTTTTATATACCAATAATTCTTGGTGAATTGTTAGACTGTACTACCCTTCTGCTAAAACCCCCATCTAACAATCCATGTTGTGTTCTCCTTTCCTCTTATAATGCTCATCCACTTAGTACTGCAAGCCCTCCCTTCTCATTTTGCTTCTAGTCATTGACCATAATATGTTTTTTAAATGACAGCTGCTGGCTGAAGGAACTGTGTCCAGTATAGCACAGTATATACCAAGAATCTTCATAAAGTCTGGTATCCCCATTCAACAATAAGTAGTGAATTTAAGATGTAAGGTTTTAGTTTGCAGGTAGAAGGATTTGGTATATTCGTCCATAAAACATAGCTATGTTGTCCTTTGCTTATGTTGTACTGGCAGACAGTTAACAAGATTACCGAATGATTGTTGATGTAGAACTTTGGATAGGCTGTAAAACCCTTTTGCATGGCTCTAACATAATTTGCTGTATAACACAGCTGTTTATAGATAAGGAAGCCTGCAAAATAGAATATAGTATGCATATTAAACTGTCAAAAGATGCCTATGGCAGCCTTTCTTTAATGTACATCTTATAATAAACAGCTTCAGTTGGACCTTTCATTTCAGAGGAAGTTCTATTTACAATATCTACCCATTCCCAAATTCTGCACTTTTATTGAGTATAAATGCACCTAAAAGGAAAATAATGTCGGAATTATATCTGTTTTAAGCAAATGTAACATCACTGCCCTGGTGAGGTTTCTTGTCATTCACAATAAGGAAAGATTGCACTTCTGGTATAACACATGCCCAATGATTTTGCAACACTTTAGACAAATCTCCATTAGAAGATTTGTTTTCAAAAGCAACTTTCCAGTTAGGTGGTGGTTGTCAGGGGTGGCCTTTCCTGTATTGACCACCAGCCAAGGGGAAAACCGCCAGCTCCATACCATACCACTGGGCTCTCAACATGTGTCCACCCTGTGTTCAGTGAACAAGCTAATAAAGTTAGCTTGAACATCAGAATTAATAATTACTAGTAATCTTCTTCTCAAATCTGAACAGCAACACTAAGTAAAAGTTTGCCCATACATGTAGAAAACACATGGTTGGCAACCATAAGACATTTATCTGTATACAGGCCTTTGACCTATTGTTCAAAGTTAGCTGTAAGAACGGGGCGTTTAGGTTCAGGGTGATTTTGCGTTTGCAAGAACTAAATTGCAATTCTAGTCAATAGGACAAATATAAAAAATGAATCTATCAAGCAGAGCATTAGTAAAAGCTTATCTGTCCTCATTCTGACCAAAACTTAACCTTTTGACCATACCCACATGTTAAGTGTTTAGTGTGGTTATACAGTAACAATATTCACAAACACAATCATTTCACAGTATGTAGTAGTAGATCATTTGCTGCCTTCTCACAACAACCCAGATTAGTTTTGTCTCAAAACAAATCAAGTTGAAACCACAACTATTATAACAAAATGCCATCTTTTTACATACCAGCAATGAATCATCTACCTTGACACTAATTTAATATAGTGCCTCGGCTGTAGTATTTGTGATAATCTCTACACAAAACCAATTTCCTACACTTCATACAGTAAATTATGAGCTTGCCTCAACCAGCAAATTATAATTTGGGTAAAGATGAAATCAATATTACACATTTTCTCAATGATATATTCTGTAAGTCATTTTTCATTCTGTGTGTGAATGTCAGCATACTGCTATATATACAAACGCACACTATATTGGCACAGCACAAAATAAAAGTTATTACAGAGAACAGCCAAGGGGCGTTCATTTATTATCCAGATGTTTTATTGTATTGGAACTCAATTTGGAAGCATGTATATTATTATTCTAATCTATAATCTTATGAATATATTTGCTCTGTGTGCATATTAATCTCATCATATTCATTATGTCAAAAATGTGTACTTTATGCTCTTGATTTATAGGTTGCATTTGCTAAAATAAATATATGGGGTTATTTTCAATGCAGAGAAGTTTTATTAGAAGTGTCTAAAATATAGTTAAATCTGCTTTGTCACCAAAACTAGAGATGTTATAAGCCATTATAGGGTCTAACTGATTAGTTTAAAGTGTGCCCAGGTTATCCACACTAAATGTTTGCTGATTCATAACCAATAGTAAAAACACTTTAAAACAAATCCTGCCTATCTGCAACTATAAGCATTGCAGAGAAATTATTTTCACCAGCAAGTTTCTACGCTGTTAGAAATAGACTGAACCCCGACTTAGGGACTAAGTTCAGATGGATGTTGAGGTTATGGCACAGTTACCACTTTCTCATACCTTTGAACTGTGCCCACTGTCAAGATCTGCCATCTCACTTAGAGGGGCCAATGGGGTGAATGGTAATGAAAGTGAGTGACTGTGTACCATCTGCTGCTGCCTTCTGTCAAATGTTCAAAAGCTCATTTGTTAACAACAAGCATAGTGCTTGGGGCTGCTGAGTGGCTGGGAAGGTACTAGTATCTGGGAGCTGCCCGAGAACCATTATTACCAATGCCCCTCTAAACCTAGAGCCATTTCAGACTTGTAGTTGACTACAGCAATGAACGGCAGGCTCATCTGCACTTCCGACCACTCCCATCACCCAACCATTTTACCAAAGTAGAGCAGTTAGGAATGGTTTTCTGCATCTGGTTGCGTTGGTTTGTCACACATTTCCTAGAAGTGACATGACACTGCCATGCAGTTGCTTTTCCACCTTTGGAGAAAAATGACCATGCCTATGAATGACCATGCCACCACTGCAAATGGCAAGGCCAGTGTATGCAAACAACTTGACGTGTGGTCACAAATTTATCCAGTTATCTGTCTATCTGTCTATCTACTCAACACTTATATTTCAGGTTTTGGTAGGTGATTGTAGAGTCAAATCAGTTTATGGCATTTCCAATCAGTCTACATGTACAACTAAACTATCATTTCTGATAGACTGGTATTTTAAATTATAATTACAAGTATTTTAAATGCAAGTAAACCAAGTTATTAAACCTTTATAATAATGCTAGCAAAACACAGATTACCATTAAAATGCATGAAGAGGCCAGGAGCACAGACTGTGTATGAAAGCCAGCACGATGTTAACATCTAGTTCATTGTGCTTTACAATCTCCCCTATGGTTTTAGTACATATTACTGGCAGGAAGCATTTCTTCTTTCATGTAGAAATACATGAAGTATCTTTAATAATGCAGAACACAATCAACTGCCTCAGAACTTATTCTCAGTTGAAAACATTAACATGAAAGCAACATCCAAGGGAGCCCTGTAGATTGACATTACTAAGCAAAGCAATGCCTACAGTATGCATTACCGAACATTAATTGTGAGATATCTTTTATTGTCTTTTGGTGACTGGTGGTGCCTTGACTGCAGGTTACTTCCATTTTAATTACAGCGTAACTAAACCCATAAACAGAAATTTAATATATTGCAGTTTAGTAGACTTTAGATGTGGTGGTTGCATTTTCTTCAGGGTTTTTTCTTTGTTTTTATCTGGCAATCCTGCAAACCATAGTTGTCCATTTGCGTTTATGCTTTTTTCTGGTGAATCTTTAGTAGGAGCTATATTTGTTACTCAGGCTGAACTTCTCCCTTTGTTTTTCTACATCAACCATTCTCAGCCAGTGTGAACCCCAGCATTCCTCTAGAGGTTGTTAGGGTTTCCTTGAACCGTGGCTTATTGATCTTTGATTTGATGATGCCTACATAGTTCTGGGGACAATGCCACTTGGTAGGGCCAGTTGCACCATAATGGATTTAGTTGACTATAAAGGTAGAATTCTAGCCACCATTGTACATGATATTCTTTCCACTGACCACCAGTTTGGAAGGCCTTTTTCCACTGACACCCAATAAATTAGTTTTAGCAGGGGTTCTCTAAGACAATAATCATTTAAATGGTTCTGGAACAGAGAAAAAGTTGAGAAAGGTGGATCTTCATGGTAATTGTTTGTAGTAGTAAATTACACATAAAATATATGCTTCTTTGGTCCACCTTTTAGGCTCGTAGGAAGGATACAACATTTTGGGTAAGGCCAATGACTGTTTTTTGTACTTTCTTCTCATGTATGAAAAAATAAATAACTAAATGCAGCTGTCACATCTAAGGAAGGATAAGGTGCAATATTTTACTATTTTGTTTTTGTTTCATAGCAAAACCAAATGTTAAGTTGTCTGCTATACTTGTAGCAGTGAACTCACTTTGATGTGAACCCTTTTTTCTAATTATCAGTTCATCTATTTAATCTCATGGCAGGTTTAGACATATCACATGAAATATGTTTTATGTGGCATGAAAGTTTTTTGGCGTGATTTATGCTTTCAGTGATATTGATCAGATATCAGAAAGTCATACATATAGGATGATTAGATCCCTTAGATTGTAAAACTGAAAAGGTGGAGCTCTCTATTGTTTCAGTAAATACATCACTACAACAGCTCAATTTGCTTGGTGAAGCGTTCACTTGAGCATTTTCATCATGTACAACTGTTGTATTTATTCATAAATTTTCTTTGTCCCACACGGAAAGTATGATGTCAGTCCTAAGAAGTTTGTTACTGCCACCAAGTAGATTCACATTAGCCTTGGAATGTGATGCAGTAATAACTTATTGACTGAAATATGTTTGGCTGAAATTGGTCCTAATTTCTGCTTAAAGTAATGCAAAAACTATGGTTGGGAGTGCATGTATTTAGGAAACCGCTGCAAAGTCTGCTGGAGTTCAAAAATGAACGAGGAATAAAAACACTATGAAGGAAAAAAATTAGAAATGATTGAATGATATAAATGGTAGATTGATATAGTTTATTATATGCAGTGTGCATTGCAGCCCAACGGAGTGAATTTTGTTTTGCTTCTTCCTATTCCAAACTGTCTGAACTTTGCTGAACAGCCATTGCAAGAGATTTTTTACTAACCAAATTCAGGTACTTACACTACTGGCATTTAAAAAAAGGAATATTTTATCTAGTCTAATATTTATTGACATTCATTTTTATCCATCTCTACTGAATTCTTCCTATTTCATAGCAATATCTTGTATATGTTCACTACCCAGCAAAGAATTACACAATATTTCCTTCCAAAGCACAGTACAGTTTCCATCCACATAGCAGGAAACCTGGAGGACCACATTATGATTATCAAAATCTCTGAAATAACAAAAAGCACTGAGGTCTAGTTTATTATCTACAGAACATAATGACACCTGAATCAGCAGACACAACACCTGTCTGTTTAAAGGCCAGCAGAGGTTCCATATGCCCCACATTTTCCATGACAGTTTTTTCCAGTAATTACTGCCACGCTACCATATTTTTCAAACTAACAGAGCATGTGAATTCACCAAGCTGGATGACTTTGTTAATTTTTCTTTTATAAGCCTCAGATCACTTAGTCATTATCAAAAGGAGTTAAGTAACCACCACTACCTCTTGGGGACTCCAACCTCACCACCTTATGGCCACTTCTTAGACACAACTGTGTGTCCTTATATATAAGCATGGTGAATCAAATGGTAGAAGCATCAGTAGAATTTTATTACTGCAAAACTTCAAACAAGTGTGTTTTTAGGCTACTCCACTTATGCACAATGAACTTGTTTGCTGTTTGTGCTACAGACTCTTACAAGTTTGTATATTAGGGTTTATGTCTTTTTATGTTTTATGCTCTTTTTCTGAAGATTTTCTTGGAAAGCAAGCCCCAACAGTGAAGATTTTAAAGGTTGGGTATTTTTAAAGGTGAAATGGTAAATCTACTATCGTTTTTCAGTTACAGTAATTAACTGATTCTGTAGTAGTGCCATTGTCATTTTAAATGTTCCTGATCCATCATTAGTGAAGTGATAGGGAGAATCTGAAAAAAAACAGTTGAAGGGGTAAAACCGCATACACACGTGCAATTATTGTCATTGGAAGGGATCTATCACGATCCTTTCCAATGGCAAAGGACTGCACCGTTCGGCTCTATGGAGAGGGGAGGGGGAGAATGAGGGAGCGGCACCCTGCTGCGCGCTCTCCCCGTTCCCTTGCATTGGGGTCGTTCGTTGTCCATCGTCCATGGATCCGCCAGGACGGTTGTTCAGACGATGAAAGACGGGTGCTGTACACACGCCAGATTCTCATCTGATATTGGCCCTGAGCAGATTATCGGGTGAGAACAATTGGATGTGTGTATGTAGCTTTAGTGTCGTTCACATTTTCATTTAATTGAGAACACAGATGCATTATTAAATTCTTGGCATGTCTAAAAACACTGCAATATTTTTAAAATCCTGTACCTTTCATCACCCCTTTCTGTGTTCTTTATTTACAACCCGAAGCTTTCCTAACAGAACTGTAAGGCAAAAGGAGTGCAAAAATGTCACAAAAAGCAATTAAATGGTAATGTATAGTATTTTACAACAGCTGTGAAAATATATACCTGGGGTAAATATGTCCAGCTCTGGGAAATAGGTCTGTGTTAGCAATTCATCTTGGGTTCTTATGGTCTAAAATTAACTTTATGATAATTTGGACACGAAAATCTGAGTGACATTCCCTAACAGGATAAGACTCCAATGCAGTTTATACATGACATTTTAGAGCTGCAAATACTGAGTGTCCAGTTTAAATAGTGTGAAAAAGTCACTTCCCCAGGGATTACCAGACTCAGCTGCGTAGAATAAAGAGGTGGACAGCTGGACTACCATCTCAGATTACAGGTAGCATCATTTTCGGGTGGTCACAAGGGGTTACTGTTGTTTTACAATTACTATATTATCATTTGCTGGAAGAATGGAATGTTCATTGAAATATGATTGAATAATGCATGGTCTTTTATGGCTATTTGGGGATGTTATTTTAGGTCATAATGCTGATATTAGCTTGCATTTATGGTTGCATAGGCTAACCTTTTGTCTGGGCCCCAATGAATACTTAACACCTTGTAAAGTAAGACAGTTTTAAGTTCATATTACAAAGAGAAGCAAATGAAAGCTGCCAAAGCATTTTATGTGTAGCTGAGTTATTTCATTAAGGATATACTTAATTATATTTTAATAAAAGAGAATTATAGCAGCTTGGATAGATAAAATGAGTTGGCTGTAAAATAGATATGAAATTATTTAGTGTGTGGCCTTCAGCCTAAGATCTTTGTGTTTTTTTCTTCCTAAGTACATTCTCTGCAGTTTAGTATAGGCTGTATTGGGTGGCCTAGATATTGTGTTGGAAAAAATAAGTGGTGGTGGGTAAAATGCTTTACAAAACAAGCTATTTATTTTAAAGCCGAATATAACCGAATATACCCAAAGAAGGACCTATTAGGAGGAGAACAGAGGAAGAGGCAACCAGGGCAGATCAGGACAACCGTAGTTAATTTTTTTGACTCGTTCACTGTTAAAGGAAAATGTTTGCTACAAAAAATATTGGCATTTCGGAACATTTCCTTCAGTTACATTGATTTCAGTTGCAAGCTAATACTGTACTTTCCTCTGTCAGTTCTGAGAGAACACGTAAAAAACCGTTAAAGCCAGGTGGTATCAGTTTAACAGATTTTGGAATGTAAAGTAAGCAGCTACTTTGCGCATGATTGCAGTAGGTGTTACTCAATATTGTTGTAGTTGATGCTTGCCAGTTTTCCTCTATGCTCCTTGCTGCATGTCCGTTAATGGGTTCCAGGATCTCCTCTTTTATGGGTGTTTCCTTTCAGCCAAACACATTCTTGGTAAGTACGTGATATGTAGTTCTTAAAAACTATATTTCATTTGGATACCTACAGTGTTACAGAAATATTATATATTCAGCAGGAATTTTCCATGCGAAAAGAGAAAACACTGATTGACACCTTTCCTCTGAAGTACTTTACACACAGCTGTTGTACTGAATTTAGTTTTTTATAAAGAAATGCTGAAATAGCAACCAAAAGACATAGAAGAGTTTAGGAAGTTGTACAGTAGTATTATATACAGCCATGGTATAATCATAGATTGAATATTATGTAGCAAAATTATATTAAATGTACAGAAAACCTCTGCTGAAAACTTTTTACACCAGTAATGCTGCAACTTTCTTTTGCCAAGACTGGCTGTCAAGTGTGATCCACTCACTTCATAAGCAAAATGTCTTCAGTAATCAGTGAACAGAAACATTCCATCAGTCTGCCCCCAGAGCCCCATTTACTTCACCGCTGGGTTGCACCACCTTGCATCCCAGGTGTGAAAGATACTACGTGACAGGGAAAGGCTGGAGATGGACATGGACATGAGCTTGGATGTTTACTTTTTCTAAAAAGTCCAAATCTGATCAGCATGTTTGGGCATCCTGTTTAGGGGAAGCATATTTGAAATAGCTGGTGGAGATAATTATAAGGAAAAAGAAAGTGTTCACTTTAAGATGCTCAGTAATAACACAAGTAATATTATTACTTGAAGGCTAATTACCATTGGCGTTTTTAACAGATTGACATTTTTTAATGATTTCTTTCTGGCTGTGTTGAGGTAGTTTCATTTTCAATGTAATTGATTTGGACAATATTTCAGAACATTTGCAAGCAAGGAACTCTATGATGTGTAATTGGAGGTAAAATTATGCTAAGAATGCTGTGTGCAGATTTTTTTGTCCTGTTTTCATCATATTGTTATGGTGTGAACACTTGTGTTTATGGTGAGAACAAGCCTGAAAGCAGAATGGAGAGAATAATCTATTAGTACAAGGGAATGTTGGTAGGCGGGGGTGGAATCTCTTATAACCATTTTCTTCCTTAATAAAATGCATTGGAAGCACTGTGGCCTATGCAGTTTTATATTTACTTAGTAATTTCTTGTAAAATTTCTTCTTCAGCAGGAGCTGTAAACCACCCTGGTAGGATAGGATAGAAAGGGCCAGGAATTTAAGAATCTTAAAAAAAAAAAATCCAAACTAAGCGTTTTGTCTACTAAAATATGGACATTTTAGTGGTAAAATATCCAATGAAACTCTTCATTGGGCTATGTGTGTGAACAATGAAGCAAATGCAATCAAGAGCTGTCTGTCCTGTTATCAACCCCATCCCATTATTGTCCATGTGTGCGCTAAGTTTTGGGTTGTCCAACCAAGCAAAGATTATTTGGAAAATTGATTGGACTACTCTATCAGGTGAAATGTTATTATCAAATTACACCACTTCCATGTGCATATTCACTAATAAAACTATCATACGTATACATATGTTTGTAATATTTTTTTTCATACTTAATACTTTTTCATACTTTTTGTAAGTGTTACAAGTTGCTAAGAACATTTTCCCAACATCAGTAAAAAGGCTTCAGGCATCTCATGCTATTTTTGCAGGTGGACCCACACTCTCACTAGGACCTTCCGGTTTAACCCCAAATGCTCTGGCATTTACTTTGCAACTAAGCAACTAGCTACTCTACAGTTCTGCCATGGTGTTATGTGAACACTGTCGCAATTTACACTATCTATAGACAGAGCCACTAATTGGCTTGTTAGAGGAACAGTGATGACCTGCAGTAGGATCCAGCAATAGGATCCAGCAGTTAGGTAAATATATCATTCGTCTTAGTTGCAAAGAACTTGTTAGTAGAATGTGTTTTTATGGGTCTTTGTGTGGGGGAGGGTTGGTAGATATAGAAATCCCATGTCTTGCTGAGGCTCTAGCTCTCCTTTAGGGGGCAAATGTTCCCAATAATCATGCATGTACTGCAATTTATGTTGTATGAGTGTAGGATGATTGAGGAGAACTGGGGTGCACTTTAGCATCTAATGCTCAGCAAATGTCACAGTTGGTTTGCACCAAATTTTGCTTTAGTGTTCAAGGTCTTTCCCTATCAAAACTTAGCAAGCACCTTATTGCTGTCGTTCTTCTGCTTTTCTCATTATCGGAGGTGAGTGTAACTTGGCAACCAGTAGCCTTGCAATTCATTTGCTTGTTAATGAGAACAAGGTGGCGTGAACAGAGACAATGGCAGACTAATGGAAGATCATTGAAGCATCAAATGCACTCCTATGTGAAACCAAGTTCATATGTTTTATTTATCAGGCTAATTGCACATCTCAGAGTTTTAGTGGTAGGCGTTCTAATCATTAGCTACTTTATACAGCAAATCCAGACACCCATGTCAAAGGAATCAGTTATATGGTGAAGTAATAAAGTCCACTTAGTTTATCTTTAAAGAAAACATGCTGGGAGAAGAATTTGGGCTGCCTATGCAGAGCTTTCCTTCTGAAAATCCTGCTGATCTAATGGCTACAATTCTTTCAGAGTCGCTGACCCAGAATACCATGCATATAAGGAGTTCTGACCTTACCCGCTGCTTGTTCCAGGTCTAGGACTCAAATGCAGACAGATAGCCAAAAAATTGGTATTTTCAGAAGCTATAGTAGCCTACAAAACCCATTCAGCTTTAGTAAAAAAAAAAACAGTTGGTATACACTTTACAGTACTTCTGGGCTGGATTACATCCTCATTTCTCTACTGCACAGCATCCTATACAGAAAACTTCAGATGGAAGTAGGTCTTTATTGCTTTGCACACCCCCATAGGAGAGGAGGGCAGGTGGGTGATTTCATCAGTATGCTCCAGTACCAACTTGGAATGATAATTGGGTGGTATCTGGGTTGTCCCAAAAAGAGCAAATTTCCTGATAGTGTTAAAACTTGTAGCTAAGCCCCATCCCTTTACGTTCCTGTTGGCCTATTACTGTGATGGGTCAACTCAATATTCAGTATGGATGTGCAGAATGCACAAGATTTGGCCATGGCAAGAACTGGTCTTCAGTTTCTGAGCTTTAAAAAAAGAAACCAGGTTTTTCATGTAAAGGGTGTAAGGTTAAAGTTACCTTTGGTCGCAGCACTGTCATTGTATGCTGGAAAATGGTTTAATTCCAAGTTTATAGGTCTGTATTTTCAAAGGACTACTTAAGTATTTTTTTTTAAATATTTCCAAATGCAAATATTACAAGAGAAAGAATACCATATGTAAATACAACTTGCTTTACAAGTACACACAACTATTCACAGTTATATGAATGAACACACATTTTACATGTAGTGATTTGAGTGCATCGGGCCACTCTGAGAGCTTTATAGCTACAGGATGAAGTCTGTAATTTTTCAGACGCTGTCCAATTTATCACAGTGTAGCAATGTCATAAAACTCTGAGAAGACTATAACTAGTGGCTACAAATCATTGTAATAGAAGCTGCTAGCGGTGTATTTTGTAGGGTATAATTAGTGGTCAGAATAACTGAGAAAAACAGGTGTCAACTTCCTTGATTTAAATTGTGCTTGTCATAAAGATGACGATCATTCAGCCTTTATCTGCTGTATTATCTTCTATATATATAATGTTGTATATATTTCACTAAAGTCCATATAAATGTATACAGTAAAACAGTGCAGTATTCATTATGACCTATCAACAGCTATATGCACTGATCCAAATTATTAAAATGAATTGTGATCAATTTGGGGATCATTAAACTTTGCTCTTCTTCTCCTTGTTCATTTTATAAGATGAGCTTGATGCACTTGGTTTATTTATTAATATCAAAATGTGTGCAAGCAGAATTATTAATAATAAAGTGAATATTCATTTCTGATAGTGAAAAGTCACCACTTTAGTAAATCAACTCCAGTGCCTTAAATGTATAAAAAATCTAGAAATTGAAAGCCAGTTTATGAACTGCTTTTCCTGCAAGAGCAAGTCCATGTAAGAGGTTAATAATGGAGCCAATTTTTCTGATGTGATTGATGTCATTCTATTTTTAAAGACAAATTTATACAATTTATACATTAAATTAATAAGCCGCAGGTTCTGTTAAAATGTAATGATGCATAAAGCACTATTAATTTTACCAGCCAGAGAACGAGCTTTAAATTGAAACAGACATGTATGAGAAATACAGCTATGAGACAGTTATAATTATTAATTTAAAGGGATTTTTCACTTTAGGTGAAAAGTGGACCCCTGTTTCTTACTTGTTTAAGCAAAACAG
Organism: Pyxicephalus adspersus; assembly: GCF_032062135.1. Classification (NCBI taxonomy): domain Eukaryota; kingdom Metazoa; phylum Chordata; class Amphibia; order Anura; family Pyxicephalidae; genus Pyxicephalus; species Pyxicephalus adspersus. The sequence goes on from NC_092858.1 coordinate 130,780,827, forward strand.
TTCCTGCGGTATAATTGTACTACTAGCAATGTAGTTAATTAGATGTATTATGTTACCTTTGATGTCGTGCTAAAAAAATCACTAAATCTAGTTAGAATGTTTAAGAGAATACCTGGCTTTTTGGGTGTGCTTAATTTTATAAAGTCAGCAAAATTTCATGGATGAGTTCCTCAAACTTCCTGCACAAGTATGCAGAAGGCAGATGAGGAATAAAGTGTGTGTTCTTTGGCACAAATCAACTTGGCTAATGAAGTACACATTTGTACGAACTGTTCCATTTCAATGGGTTCCATGGTGTTTTTAAGGCAAAGGCTCCTAAAATGGAACTGGACTAAATAAGTGATGATTTGCAATGGCAAATGGAACATATAAGGTGGTTATGGTGTCTAAGTGGTATCTGGAAAAATGTACCTTTCGTCCTAAATGTTTCTCAGAAAATGCAGGCATTTCTGGCATGTGTGTGTGTCTAGGCATGCCTATGCCTACAGACGTCCAGCTGTATATCTGCAGGCACTGCGTATTCTGACTAGTGACATGGAGCGCCATATTGTGATGGCACTATTATGCTGCTTTTTTTCTCATTGCTTGATGCTCTGACATAAATAAGCCAACTCTACCACTACCAAAATGGCAGTCCCTACACAGAGATAAGAGTGAAAAAAAAGCCCATGGTCCAGTGAACTCCTAACTTGTTTTAGCTGGCAAGTGCCTCTGGTACACTGAAACTCCAAGCGGCGTTTTCAGCCCTACCTGAGGGTTTCCTTTTATTTTCTGTTGTGTCCTAAAAACGGGCGGTGATTGAAAATCTCCAAAGCAGGGTGCAGACAGCAAAACATAGCATGAGATAGGCAGTAACCCTTACATGATCTATGCAAAATGAAAAAACTTATTTTGGTAGACCATACCTCTTAAAGCCTATTGCACATTTAAAAATCATGATTTCCTATTGATTTCAATGCATTGTGCTGAAATTTGACTTTCTCAACTCGCAGTGTTGCTCATCTCTGTTCATAACATAATGATATGAGACACACAAGAGTGCACTGCACAGAGCATTGCATTGCAGTAGTTTACATTTTAACAATGTCATCATAGCTGAGAACTGGAGTTTACAGGTACAAGGAATAAAAAGGTCAGACAGTACATTAAATATTACTAAGAATGATGGCTATGAATTACTGCACTAAAAGAAAACAGCTTGAGGTCTTCTTTTAGGTGGGAGGTCTATGCAGAAGTGTGCATTAATTATAACCTATTTGCCTGGCATAAAGGAGGCCACAAAAGAGGTATTCAAAATATTTACTAGGTTTTATTTCTTCTCTAAATTCTACCAATCCAGTTTTTCTAAGCATTATGTGCCTTACATTGCAAAAATACATTAAACAATTTTTCAGAAAACCATCTGGACAAATAATATCTTTGTTTGCTTTTAAACTAAAAAGGGAAAAATACTGACTTAAAAAATTCCATATATTGCATCATAATTACTTTTTTTTAATTAAATTATTTTTCCCATCTATATTGATATTTTAGTTATGGATGCTGGGGGGCAGATTTTGTTTCTCATGGAGTCTACAGTGGTAAGGACTCAACATTCCCATGATCTGATGAATGGTTGCTCAGGCTCAGGCACTGACACATAGGGAATGTCATGTTCACTCTATACCCAGTTGTCCTTTGATAGTGATGGCTCCAGTAGTACAGAAAACCAATAGCTGGGTAATGGGCAAAGTGGCATTGTTTCTTTAAATAAGTGCAGAAACAAGAAGCTTTGTAAATGTTTTCTTTTGAAGTGCTATTGAGGTGTGTACCATTAATTTATGATGACAGAATGACTTTGAAATTACTTTAATGTAAAGTTTCTTTGTAAATTGCACTCATTCTTGATGAAGAATAATCTCACCATTAAAGTGACAAGGTATTTCAGATTCTGTGCATTGACAGAATGTGCGTTGTATATCATTCTAAACCATAAAATAGTTTAAAGTGAAATTGGGCGAGACTCTTTATGATCTATGGAATGAGACAAGCGAGTGCTGGAATTGTGAATCATACCACCTCAATCTAATGGCTAGTTCAGCTTCCATTCTAAAACCATTTTTATTCAGGTTATCTTTTATTAGTATACATGCATTAGACAAGTGTTAGACAATGTGTTGATGCCCTGTTGAATGTTTCTATGAGAACATCATTAGATAGGAATGTACACTTAAAAGAAGCATTTACTTGGTGTTCGTAAAATCTGCCACGGAGGTAAATCCTAATGATTTTCTGTACAGCTAAGACATATGACTTGCAATAGCTGACATTTATACAATGACAGCATCATGCTTATAATCTTTTATGTGGTTTGAAATGTGGTTAAACAGTCATACTATAAAGTAGAGGAAAAGCAAAGTTTCTTTTTTGCTTTTTCTAAATAATAACATTGTTCTTCTGAAAGTAATCTTGGCACAATTGACGTGGCCTCAACAAAATTCCATTTGTAACAGATAATAATGACGTTTATCAAAATTCCTTTGATGATAAAATTAAATTTTTTTGTACTTGGAATCTATATAATAACATCCTGAGCACCTGTATATTTGAAATGAACTGCAATTATTATGCTTTGGATTAAGCGATTTCTTTTTAAAAACAGAAAAAGCTAGCACCAGCACAACTGGTTGGTTTGTATTAGCAAAATATCCCAGTGCAGTTAGAATGGCATTTATGGAACAATAATTAATTATCATTAGCCTTGGTAACATTGAAAAGGATACGTCAACTTTTCAAATCTATCCAAAATTCAGCTAATGGTTCTTTTTTATGTTAAAATTAAACTTCAGGTAGCTAAATACTCAAATAGAATTATATACGGTATTTATGAGTTGTTTTGCAGGTTGCATGCTTTACTCCTTCTGTTCATTCAGTCACTAGCACTCTAGTCTTGCAGCACTAGGGTTTCAGGTTTGACAGGACACTTATCTGCCTTGAGTTTACATGAGTTTACATGTTCTCCCCTTGCTTACTTTGGATTCATCCAAGTACTTTACATTCATTACAAATTAACCTTAAAAAGTAAATGGCATAGGACTATGGTAGGGATATTAGAGTGCAAGCTTCTCTGAGAGCAAGTTGCAGCATTATTGAAATGTTAGAACAATCCATTTATATATATAGGAAAATGTAAATCCTAGGATTTACATAGTCTGACCACAAAGCACAGCCACGCTGGTGAGCTGACTTTTTTTGTTGCATTTAAGCAATATGGTTAGGTCACCAGTCTGGGATCTGATGGTCAAGGAAAAAAGACTGAAGAGGTGATCTCAGTGTTTGATCATCCTATCTATTTCTTATCATAATATGCAGAGCTTATTTTTATTAAATACCATCACCTGAAACACCAACCTCCCAAATGCTTACCTCTCTCAGATCCGCCGGGGCTGTCGTTCGTTTCCAGCGAGATTCCTCATTCGACGGCGTTGTTGACCAGTGGTTGTGCACTTTTTTGTTAACAATTATTGAACGATCTGTTGTAGATCGTTTGTTTCCAGCGACAAATATTGCACATGTGTAAGCAGCCTTAGTATCTTGGTAAAGGACATACCAGAACATCAACACACTTTCACTGTCCATATCTATTGTAGCTACTGGTTATGGATCTATAAGTTTACCATGTAAATCATTTCACCAATACTAATAAAGCTATTACACAATTATACTATTTTCTTGGCTTTTTCTAGACACCATTTATCAAAATTAGTTTGGACAAATTAAAAGTCAAATTGTTAGCTTTGCCTTGACCTTTGTTACCTAAAAGGAATTGTAGTTTATCATGTGTCCTCCTAATGATTAGTAATTAGGTGCAACTATCAATCAACCTGTCAAACACATCACCTGGTAGAGGAAATGCTTGCATTGTCAGAAGATAACAGACATTGCATGTTTTGTGGTATATCTCAGTATATCTTAAGTACACGGCACCAGTGGGGTCAAAAGATGACTTCAGCCAATAAGGCAGCTGCCCTGTAATGTCAGCCTGCTGTTATAGCTGATCAAGAATTGCTCCTTGGAGTAATTTCTCTCTCCTTTTTTTAAAAAAAATACACTTTACATATTTTATGCACATGTTGCAAATGCATAGATAATATTGTTCTGTTACAATGTAGTGGTTTAAATAAATTATCATAATATACCTTCTACCTAATATACACAATATACTTTACCTATATCAATGCATTTATGTCACCTACTATGCTACACTAAACCAATATATTGTAACCCCAAATTCTGCTATATTGCATAGATACCTCTTCCATGTTATTTGTTTTTTTTGTTTTGTTTTGTCTGGAATGTTGTTGTGTGTTTATAACCTATACTGTCTTTTGTGTACTGTATTCTAAATTATGAGATCTGTTAAGTGGCATCTGTAATGTAACACTGAAGCACTAGTGTTAATATCATGTCAACATAAATCTGAATAAGATGTATGGAAGCATTAAAAATGGGGAGGATATGGAGATGTTGATGCCAGTTACAAGATATGTGTTGGTGAATAATAATAATATTCACAAGTCGCCTTTCTAAAGACAGTGGTTATATCTAAAAAGAAGATGCTTTTGTGAGTACCACTATATCTACACAAATACACACGCATTATTTGTGCTTAGCAAGAAACTATATTTACAAGAAATTCACTAGGCCAGGTCCATTTGGTGGACAGATGTAGAAGTATGCTTTGCTTCAACTGGTGCCCAGACCACAGGATTAGCAGCTTTCATTCACTCCTTATTAATAACATACAGTGTAGAGTATCTCTAGTAAAACAAACATGACCATATAATCTGACAGGCCGACATAAATGCCAAAATTTCCTGCTGCTTTTGGGGGGTCTTGTTATAATAGGCACTGCGAAAGGTCTGTTTGAGGAACAAGATTGTGGTAATGTGCTATTTTCTTTAGACGCGCTATCCTATGATTCTCCCCCGCTGAGAAGTGGTTAAGAGTCTGATTCCTCCAGAGTCATGATACAATTTTTCCTGTTCCTGAGTCAACGCTCCATTCACAAAAACTCCTATTTACTAATGAATTTAAAACCAAAAATGTAATTATTCCCCATAGATTAATACAGTTATGATCTAAATAATGATGCAATTATGTAGTTAGTACATACTAATTGAATATTTATTAAAACACATACAAACAAATTACAAATTTGCAGATATTTGTGTTGTGTCACAGTGTTTTGTAAAGTTAGCTCTAGACATGACATATCAGGTTTATACACACAATCTGACCACCAAATGCTGTTGTTTTTTGTTTTTTGTCTATGAGTCATCATGTAAATTTATATTATTAACTTTCAATGATTAGTTGGCTTGCAGACACTCCTAACAGTTTGTTTTCTACTTCCAATTTCCCTGAAAAATGATTTAATAATGCTGGTACATACAAACGTAAAAACAACATTTCTTAATTATCTGATGCTCTTGGCAGTTGTAATCTTTTCCATGTGTATCTGCATTAGGACCTCCAAAAGGGTTTGCAAAATGTAACATGTCTGGTGGACCTGGCATGTTGACTCCAAGAACATAATTGGAGGATCTAGATGATCTGCGCTGCACATGGATTTAATTGCAAATTGAGCTTGTTAGTGGTGCAAAAAAAACCTTACCAGATTTGAAAAAAAATATCACCAGATTACCAAGACCACTGTGGAGCCTCTATGTCAGGAAGCTCGTACTGCCTACATCCTAAGACATTGTTGCCCCAACAGGAAAGTATAGCATATCACCTAATGTCTACCAATACCATATTACAAATGTGACTGCCTTATTGGAGTCTACAAGGTGACTGAAGGTGACCCAGGTGAAGAACATCTTTGCCCTCTTTTAACATAAAATTCCTCCATGGGGGTCCCACTGCACACTTCACAATAAGAACATATTAGTAAGGGACTTTTATTGGCTTAAATATTCATTTACTAATATGCTAGGCAAGGAAAATGCATAGGTATTAGCAGGCATCTAAAGACAGACACATTTTCTTTAAATGTTTCCTTTTTTTAAGTTTGATACAAAGTTCTGAGATTCAAAAACTAGGCTTGCAATTACACTGTTAAAACCAAAGCATTAAACCAAAGCAAAGAATCAAAGACTGTACATCCAATAAGTATGACTTGTCTTGGAATGCAATAAACCTAGCTTTTATGTGGAAAACTAGTTATGAGTGAAATGTAATCTGAAATTTCTATTTTTTTTTTCTTTACATTTTAGAGCCTACCCAGTTTTTAACTCACATGCTGGGTATAAACTAACTATAGTTTAGGTGTCAGCTTCTTTAAACTTGTCCTGATCCTAAAACATTCTGTCCATTAAGCAACTCAGAAGAAGAACCCCTGCTAGCTGTTAAGAATGTAATATTCAATTTATAAATGGGGCTTGGGTCCAGTGAGACTTATTCACAAAAGTAAGGTATTGATTTTTGATTGGTTATTCTGGGTACCCCTTGACTTTGCCAGTTAGGTAAATTAGACAGTTGCCAGGCACCATCAGGAGAATTATTGGGTTCTCAGTGATGGCAGGACTAGACAGTTGCTTAATTTATGTACCAACATCTCTTAAACTATCTTCTGAATCTGGGAAAGGTTTTGAGAAAATATGCTCAGTCATATTAAAGGAGTCTTAATTGGTTAAGAAAGTTCTGATTTCTTTTTTTTGGCAGCCTAAATGGCAAGCTTTTAACATGTTTTTCATTAGAGTTGCCATGATGTTACTTCATTTAAACATTACTGTTAACTTCTAAATCAAAGCTTTGACGTTAATGTTGGTAAAAGTTCTTGGCTTTTTTTTTTCTCGCCATGAATAATTTGTCTCTATTCCAGCAATAACATTTAGCTGAGCCTTGGTTTGGCAATTACTGACCACAGAACGAGGCCAGCAACCTAACTACTACACTAATCTCTTCTTAACTATAAGGCTGTTGGCCTGTAACTGTCCCCGTCTGCCAAGTCTTCTGTGGGTGTTTCATACTCCTTAACTAAGAGATCCTATTGCAGATGTGAAGTTCACTTTTAAGTGCTTTGTGTAATGAAATGATTGCTAACTAATACCTACAAAGGACTATAGTGTGGTTGTTTACATATACTCACAAGAAGAACAACTTTTTTTTATTGTTTGGAGCTTTTATGTTATTTTCTTTTAGACTTTCATGTTATGTTTTCATATAGTGAGAAAATGTACTATGACTTTGGTTCAATCGGATTGGTATTTTTTTTCATGCATGTTTGTTTAGACAGTGCTACAGAATATTTCAGTTACTTTTATTAGGAAAGTGGCTACATACTATAATTTAATGACAGCAAGAAAAGGTTTGCTTGTTCTCACCATTGAAGTACAGTTATTACAAATGTTTGTAAACCCCATTTGTTATAGCATCGAAACGCAGAACAGCCATATGCCTGGCAGCTTGTTGTTTGTCCTTAAAGAATCCATAAAGTAAGCAGACACCAGTCTGAAGTTGCATGGCAAACAAGTTAAAGGCAGTACAGCAGAATGCCATCCGTCAAATCATGTGATGATCTTTTTGCATCTATATAGAGCAACAAAGACACAGCTGCCATCTGGTGATCCTGCCTACAAACCTTCATAACACCAAGCAGACTTTTTTCTTTAAGACTGCTGTCTTCCATCTACGGCAAATCACTTTGTCCAATAAGGGCTCCCAAACCCCCAGCCCTCGGACAACATAAGACACAACTAACGACCGATCATCTGATAATCGTTAACAAAAAAAGTGAACAACGACTGGCCAACGACGCTGATGAATGAGAAATGTCGCTGGACACGAACGACTGCCCCTGAGGATTCGATTGGGCTACGATAGTTCAGTGATTGTGGATTGTTCTGTGATACACTTTCTCCGGTACATGTCACTTCCTTCTTCGTTCAAATAATCGTATCTAGTATGTGTGCATTATTGGTGGATTATATTTTAACGATCGTATCGTTTCAGCATGTACATTCATGCACTATATGATTGTTCAAAATAATTGTGCATATTCTTTCGATCGGTATCGTTCTTTTTCTAATGCTAATTATTGCACGTGTATATGTAGCCTTACACAAGAATTTGTTTTTGTAGAAATAAGGACTCTACTATAATGGTGTGCTTGGAAGACTGACCACTACCATACTGCAATTTACTGACCAAAAAATGTTCCGTGTGGTACAGTATATTTTAACCTGGTGACTGTGGCTCACAGAGCAACAAAGTAATGATTAAATTTACCTCCTCAAAAAAACATTTATGTACATCATTGTTTAAATAACCCGCGGTGTATTTCTTCTTTCTAACTGAGCTTTCTGTTTTTGTTACAGAACAACGGCTCTTTGATTTGGTGCCAGAATCACAAGCAATGTTCAAAGGTAAAATGCATCTTTTTTTTTTTTTTTTTTTGGTGCTTTCATGATAGTTGTTTCTTTAAATAAAAAAAGAGAAAGTGAGAAAAATGAGCCATTAATAGTTGATGTGGAAAAATGTTCTCTCTTTGTGTGATTCATCCTTCTGTCGTTACTCCCAAGGCTTTTAAGTACCATAATAACTCCTTCACTGTTGAGGGCTCCATTTAAACATTGCTTTTCAGTGATAGTGCTTATTCAAGACTTGACAAGTCCAGAATAGAACTGAGAACTCTTGTTCCTTTAACCCATTTGTTTCCTCTAGGAGGGGCTGCAAATCATTTTAGATACTTTTAATACTTTAGGGGCTGAAGACAGCTTTATCCTATTATTTACCATGGTTGTGACACAGAAAACCCAGAGAGCACATAAACATATGACTAACTGATTCTTTTAGACAGAAATCTCATTAAGCTGCATAGATAAAGGATACTTTACATCAAACACAATGGTAATTCAGCCATGCTTCTTCTCAAACTATGATGAAAATCCTCTGTTGTATGTAAATAGAGTCAACTGTACATGAGAAATGAAGGCATCCTAAGTATAGGTCTGCCATTGCATTTTTATATAACGTAAAAAGAGTGTGGCTTCTGTTTGGATAATTGAGTAGCTTTACTGCCCAAAACATCAGATGTAAAAAATGTTGTGTTTAATAGACCCACCTGGCTATGCGGAGTTGCAGAGGTTTGTAAATCCCCACACCAGTAGCACACAATTACTATTTATTTTACAGGTAAAATAACCAACATATTTAAGCTTTGTATTCAGCAGTTTGCTTGGTGTTCTGTTTTAAGGTAATCTTTGCTATTTCTTACAGTGCACCATTTACCAGTACATGTGTATTTAATTTATTGTAATCTCATGGCTGTGTATAAAATAAAAAGAAAAGAAAGAAAGGGGCACAATATAATTGTATTTGGGTAGCCTTCATGGACATTAGACTTTTGAAGGTAAAGTAAAATATTACACAGAGTTTTCACAGCTGCTGGGGATTTCTAGATGGGTGTAGCTTGATAGACGGAACCATAAATGTCCAATACAGATTCTCTGCATAGGTACCATTAAACAGTGTAGCTCAAGGAATATCAAAGAATATCAAAGGCAGGGAAGAACTAGGCTGAGGGCCAGTGGAAATTTGCCCCCAGAGCCTGTACTAATAAAATGTTGGGCTAAAGACTGGAAAAACATTCAGTTATCAAGTAGCATGGGACCCCCAATCATCGCCAGAGGTGGGTTTTACCTGTCATCTGCTCCTAATTTAGAACTGTCTCTGCACTTGGCAGAGGAGCCTTTCAATGTCATGTTAACCTTTAGATGTCATGTTAAATAATATCGAGAGCCACAAAGTAAGGTTTGAAACACAAAAACAGGTCCTTTAGGACAACCAGAATTTATTATACCCACCCAACACTTCAGCATCAAAATACTTTGTATAGCACGGTTTGTTTACCATAGTGCCCTTCCCTAAAGAGTCACTTGTAGCTGACCCTCAGATGAAGTTTTCTGGTTATTGCATGAGCAAGGGTCACTTTTTGACATTTAATGGAAAATCTGATGAGGGAGTTTGTGTAGGCTACCTGCTAAAGATAGCCTTCAACCTGCTAGTCTATACAGACATTCTGTAATATGTAGATATTAAGGATACCAATTCCATTATTTGCATTATTCTAGCATAACCAGCCATAGTGATCTAAAGTGCACCTAAAGGCTATCTGATGGTGAGTGTTCTCGCCAAGGGTTTACATGGAACCTCCAAGTGTCTGCATAAATGTTCATTTAATTTTCAGAGTGCCTGTGATTTAATATCTGTGTGAACTGCCCCCTCCTGTAATCTTCACCTACCTATCGGGCATTATGTACAACTTTAGGCCAGTAGAGAGACATACAAAGTAGTTGTGAAAAGCCAGAATGGGACTTTGAAAGGTCTGGTTACTATTTGCATAGTAGTGTTCCCTGTGTTTTGAGAGTCCTGGAGTGCTCTGGAAATAAAATAAACATTCGTACAACAATCTACAATTGCCTAAATTACAATCCCATAGTCAGGTTATGGAAACTATAACCAGCTCAAAGGTTTGCTTTAACAAATGAATACAAATACAGTCTTTAGTAATACACTTACATTACAATGTAATTGAAATATCTACATTTATTTTTTTTAGACAGTGAAATTTCATACTTGAAATAGTGACATATTTGTCAAGTGCGTCAGCCACAATTTTAAACTCTGTGATTACAGATTACACTGCACTAAAATTGTACTGACCTAAAGCTAGCTGCATGAACCCACTTGATTAATGAGAATGTACATCTGCCTCCATTTAATGGAATCCCTTCAGTGATTAAATCAACAAGATTAATGTGAAGGACTTTGTGAAATATATAGCTCTCTCCCACCTGATTATTTAATATGACTATAGATTAAATCTGCAGTCAAATACTTGGCCACCATTTAAACACTTCTCCTAATCAGATTAGTAATGTCCACATTACAGAAGTGGTCTGCAGTTTATGGATCATTTTCTTTTTATGATACTCATGAGATTCTTGGTCTTTAGCCTTTGACAGAGCATAATAGCCAAGAACAGAAGAAAGGTAGATGAATATTCCACGTTATTGACTTTTTTTCTCTTGTTGCTCAAAGATTGATATTTATCTCCATTGGCGGTGCTTTCTAGCTGGGTCAAATCCAGTTTAAAATATTAAAATAATAGCATAGAGGACTTAGTGTCTTCCCAAATGGGATGATACTAGTTAGTATTTTGTTCAGAGAATGCCTTCTGTTTGTACAAGATTCCTTGACACTTCAGCACATCAGCATGGCCCAAGAATAGGATCATTGCAGATTATACCTGTTGCTGTACTTGTAATACGTCAAATAGAGGGTCGGATACAAGATAATATGTAACCATGCAGTTTTATTTTCTGTCACTGAAATAGAAATGCAGTTCTTTTTTCTCAGTAGTCAGTCTTATTTATAAAAAAGTCAATTGTTCATAAATAAACCATCTCTGTAGAACATATTTTGCCATATTCCTTTTTTAGTGAACCGTGAAAATACATTTTACCTTGCCTTCATCGGGTTTTATTTATTTAAAGTTCTTCAAGACTGGAGAAGATAGACTATCATGGGAGAACTTTGGTGGATTTGCTTGATCCCCCAGATTCATCTGTCTTGGAGAGCTTTAATAAATCAGTCCGATTGTGTCACTCTGAAAAAAATGCAGAAATGAGTGTCAATGAGTGTCAGTTTTACCCATCAATTAAATTTAAGCTGTCTTAGTTAAGTTGAAGAATAAATAAATAGCTTTTATATCTGTGGTTCACAGTAATAATAATGGATGAATAATTACCTTGATTTTCAGAAACACATCCCGTAACAAATGTAGCCTCATCCAGTAATAACATTGAATTGAAGAAAAGAAAGTATATTGGATAAGGCATCCAATTACTCTCACTTGGTTTATAAGTCTTAAAAACACCTATTTAATTCAACCATTCAAATAAACAATTGACACATTTTTACAAAACGACAACATACATGCCCAACATGGTTTATCATAGAAACAAAATTCTCTACAGACTCTTCTTCTGTACAGAGTTTTAACAATTAGCTTACTCAAATGGATCTACAACCTCACATTGTCCTCTAAGTGTTTCACAAAAATTTATTCAGGAGCAGTAGAGCTCAAAGGAGCGGGTCAGCTTTATGACGGGGTTTAGGAATCAGTATAGGCAGCTCTGGGATGCATAGAAAGGCAGTCGGGCATAAAGATGGAAGGGGGAGAGGTGATTGCAGAAGGCTTCACCAAAACCAGCCTTTATAGGAAATCTGGTCTTGGATGGCCAAAGGTCAGGTGGTGAGGAGGTTTCCACCTCACCTCTGACCATCTAGGACCAAAAATCATAAAAAAGGCTGAATTAACAAATTATTTGATTCCTTTATTGCCAAGAGTTTTGATTCTCCCCATGGCAACTACAATCAAAGGTGTATAATAGTCTCTATATGTATAGAATTGACATGCAAATCCTCCGACAACATTATCAAACCTACTGTTGTGAAATGATCCTGGCTGAAGCCACAATACTCTGAGCTTGATAGGAAGACGCATGGGAATGAAGCTTCGGTCTCTAAGGATTAGTTGTTTCGTTACACGTCACTCACTGACCCTTAACAGCTGGGCAGTTTCTTCAAAAGTACAAAATAAGAAGCTTGTCTGAAGCGGAACCATTCAAAAGACTGAACAGCCAAGTCACTCATCACTATTGAAGCTCTTACGTATTCTTCTTCATCACAGCATTTGTTAAATCCAGGCTAGGGAAAAAAACTGTGGATAACTATTTATCAGTACTTCTTGCTTTAATTTTATTAGCTGTACTGGGTTGTCAAATCGTCTGGAAATGCAGTAGCATGGATGGCCCACCAAAACCAGGTCCATTTTCTTTGGAAATAATATTTATCACCTTAAAACTTGACCATACTCTATCTGACCTTTTCTAAAAAAAGAAAAAGGCAACGTTTTTTTTCTTGCAACTTGATCAGCAGGTTCGTTTTCTGTTTGTATTCCCCAATGCACCACTTTATTATTATACAGTCTTTAAATACATTTAACTTATTCCATTGAATTTTACCTTGTGTAAAAAGTGGTAAATCAAAACTTTTGCTAAATCATTATGCTATCGGTGCTTCCAGCTTTTTCATCCTTTTCATTTATTTCAACACATTCAAAAGACATCATATTTGTTAATCTGGGCAGCCAAAAGAAACCTGATTGACAGGGCACTGAATTGTGGGCAGTAAGTAATCAGTGGCTTCTGAATATTGATCGTTGGATTACTTTTGTGCATAGCACCATGCCACTCAACTTTGGCAGAAATCTGATTAATCATTGATCTGATCTCTTGTATAAGCAAAGAATAGCTCTTAGATTGGATACCATTGTATATTTAACATGGCAATGCTGTTTATAAAGGAAAACAGCACAGAGCGCTTTGGTTGGCTGGTGGTTGTCGGAGATGGCTTCCACCCTCTGACAACTTCCAGTTCACTCTCACTCTCTGGGGGTGATTTATTAACGTTTTGCAAAGCTGGAGAGGATTATACTTTCATCAGTGAAGCTGGTTTTGCTGGATCACCCAGCTTCACTGATGAAAGCGTATCCTCTCCAGCCTTGCAGAACATTAATAAATTAGGTCCTATCTCTCAAAAAAAGGAGCCCTTTTCTGGTATACAAGTTGATTTGAATTACAATTTGATTTGTTTACTGCTCTCTCCATCACTACTACACTGCACTTGATCAACAAAAGAATGGTCATTCCTGATCAATAATCAATTGGTATTTCAATTAACTATTGATCACGAGTGGCTTATTGTTCCATGTTTAGTGGGGGTAATTTCAACATAGTTGCAAAACATATAACAACATAGTTATTAGTAGTAATTTAAATAAAATTGTTTTGCCTGTCAAGTTCATTTGATTACCTTTTTTATCATACGCTTAGTTTTCATTTCAAGTTTGCATCTGGTTTCATTAATCTCCCCAGCTAACCGTTCTTTCTCACAACTTGCACCTTTTTATTGTCATAGCACTGTTTATGATGCCCCTTAAATCTGTTTTAGTGCCTCAGGCCATATGCAGAGACAAAGCACTTACTCGCAACAAGCAAAGGATGGTTATAGCATGTACAAAATGATCTTGTTTACCTGGCTACTTTTCAGCACCCTGAGTTGTAAATTTCCCCTGTGCTTTGACAGCAGGAAATAGTGTGCTTGTGTTTGTTCTTTGAACAGATGCTATAAGCCGACAGGTTTCATTACATTGTTTGTCAAGATGAAATATTAGAGTTACATCGTCTGTACCCATAGATAGAAAATGTTCACTGCCCTGCTTGCTGGTAAAGATAAAAATCAGGCTGAAGAGCAACTAGTTGGAAAAGCTTTGAAATGCATCCTGGTCAAGAGTTGGCTAAAACCTTTTCATTTTATATTACCATGGGTCTTATAAAACTTCAGACTCAGTCCCAGGGAATAAACTTCAATGCATCATGGTCATGGAAAACTGCTATTGGCACTGACTGTTATAGCAACGTTGACACCAGCCTATAAAATTGCTAAAAATAGGTGAACAATATGTATGGCTGTGCAGATTTTTTATGTACAAACCATTGTACGGGATTATTATAAATGTAATTTATTAAACTATCTTTACAGTATTTTGAGTTTTCGACATCAGCAGGCTTTACCATCCAATGTTAATGTCTGATAAGAGAAGATAAAAATTAGCAATGCTATAAAATGTTCTTGAACTCATATTGGGCAATAGAAGAATAGCGATAGAAACTATAATGCATTTTAGTGAGTTTTGTTTTTAACTTTTGATTGATTCATTGTGTTATGTTTAGTACCGTTTTGTTTAGATTTCCTATTTAGTGGCCAAGAGTATGTCAAGTTTGACAGTCAGAAACTCTCCTATCTTTATGCAGGGCCAGGTTTTTGTCCCTGGAGCCTACAAGCACCAGGCAGACAGTCTTTGGTACCTTACCATTTACTATGATAGCTCTTTTACAGAACATTTTTAGAGCTACATATGTCACGTATTATTGGCAAAAGTTAATTATCATTCTTCAATGGATAATTCACTAATCGTAGTTAACATGATAATTTCACTTTGCAAAGAATTTCCAATCACATGCAAGTACATGTAAAACAAAATATTGCTTGCATCTGATTGGGTAGCTTCACCCAGCAAATCTTTACCTCATTGACTAATTATTTGAATTATCCTTTGTAGAGTGATAATTTGCTTTGGTATATCAGCAGCCCCAAACTCCTTTAGTAAGTCATTCCATGTGTAAATTAGGCAAGTTTATGAACTATTTCTAGTAATCTGGGGAAGAAATATGTTTCTAATACATTTGATACATGGATTTTGTGTACTGAATTACATGCAGCATACCACAGGCACTAGTTCATTATTACTTAGATTAGATTTGATGATGATTTACTGTGGTCCATGGTTAATGGCTACTCAGCTGCTGGTGACACTTCACCAAAGGCAATACCGGTATCAATATTACATTGTATTTATATAGCGCCAATATAATACACAGCTCTCTACGTTAAAGGAGGAGAGCACCCTGCCCAAAATAGCTTACAATCTAAGAGGTTGGGAAGAACTACACAATATTATCAGCATAAACCAAGATTAAATATTGAATACTCTCCATTGCTAGTGAATTTGCCACTAGTAAGTTGTTGTCAGTGACAAATTCTGTATACGACAGGCTCTAACTGTCTAGGGGGAGTTTTCATACAAGCAATGTGTCTTGTAAATGAAAAATAAATCTTGATCGGGTCATAGGTCACATTTTGCAATGAAGATTAATTAAAAATGGTGACAAGGCTTTGTTTAGAATTGGAAGACCATGGTGGCAAAATAGTTTTTAGTAGTCCCATGGTCCTTGAACACAAGCCCGGTCATGATACCTGATGACACTTGAGATTTTAAAATAGTTAAGTACATCTCAGAATCTCAGGTATAAACATCTCAGCACACAGTGCTTTCCACAGGTTTTTCATATTATCTTCTTTCATTATCTCTATATTTTTTCTAAAGGTTTTGAATGACAGATGATTAAATAGTAGTTCCTCTCCCCTTACAGAATTTTATTAGACCAATGTACAGCATACTACTGAATGTTCTAAATTTGTTCATCCTATCTCAAGGAATGTTAAAAGTCTTTGAAACAAGAAAAGGAATTGTCTAGCATAAAAAGCTCCAGCTTTACAATCCTACAGTAGTCTAAACAAATAAAGATTTATAGAGTAGCTGGTGAGTATCCTCAAATGGTATGCTGTGAAAACAGCTATATAAATGTATTAACAATATAACATTTCAGAAAGACAGCAGAGCATGCCAGCAATGAATGTGAACACCAGACAATAGTTTTGATGTTATATTAGAAACGTGTGTGGCGTCTTTAGCTAATCTAGTATATTTTCTGTCATACTAGCAATACAGTACATCCAGCTGAATAGTTCAAACCCATTTTTTATTCACAGACGAGATCTGTTTTCAAAACCATTGCAATTCGATGCATCTATGTAACAGCAAAAAACAAAAGCGTATAGTTTACTTTCATATGTAGCAATCTTGTTTTCTAGAAATGTTTTAAAAATATAAGTTCTGTAGACAGTGGAATTCCTGTAGGCCATAAGCAGGTCCTGTATTAGGTATGTATGCACAGATATTTTTTTTAATTCAAAGACGTCTTGGTGGAGAAGGAAAAAGATTACAAATTTTGGTGTCATATGAAAGAGCTGAGTTTAAACAATCCTTTTAATTTTAAGTAGAATGTTGGAACCATTAAAGATATTTGGGTGTACTTCCTGTTGTGCTTTGAGCATAAGTAGTGAGGAGGAGGGTTTCTTCAACCAGAACAAGGACAGCAATCAAAGTAACTTTGTTAGTAGCATAGAGAAAACATATGCTTGTATATTTCCTACCTGTTTATGGCAAGAAGTAAGGGAAATCTTGCCATCAAAAAACACAAACTAATTTAAGAAATTAAAAAATGTAGCTACACTTCTACTTTAAATCATACAATAGTGAAAAATAAAAAAGCAATTAGTGTGCCTTAAAATATATCCAAAAACAGCAGCAGATTTTGCAAGTTAAGTGAACGGGTCAGATCATTTTCACACTTTACTGAGAAGCATTGGGTATGAGAATAACATGACACAAACTGCCTAAATTAACAATTTCTACAAATGCAGACGCTTAATACAACCCAAATAAAGAAGTATTGTCTTTTAACTACGAAGTGTATGAAACTTCCTGTTGAGTTACTTTTAGAGATAATTCAGGTGGAAAGATGAGTTAATGATTTCAACAGATTCCCTGCTCCCTCATGTCACTCAAAACTCACTTAAATCAAAGCTTACAATGTGTGTCTCAACACTAGACCCAGCCAGGGACTGTGTCAGTGCTGTGCCAGTCCCACAGTTCACCCATTCTTATGGTAAATGTTTTGTGCTTTCATGCTGAGAGACTTTTATCAAACATATTTGGCTGCTTTTGGACGATCATTAGTCTTCAAAGGCTGCAACATTCCACGTCCCTTATCCTAGGAACACTCATGTCAGCTAGAAGGCATGCAGAGAGAGAGGATACTTTTATACACACTTTACAACTAAGGAAAGCTTTGGAGATATGCTTAAGATTGTGTCAGAATATTATTATGGGAAAGCGATAAAATTTGATTCAACTGCTGTGCTATACAGTCTGGAATGAGAAAAATGCCAAGACTGAACTGATTAGGTTACTCTAGAAAATACAGATTTGATTTCACCACGTTGTGATGACAACTATAGTTAGCTAAAGCTGAGTTACTGATTGAAAAGTTTAAATCTGGTTTATCACCTACATACAACTTTATATTAAACCTATATCTTAGGAAACAATACATAGAACTTGTGAAGTGTTAGATGTTACTTAATTAAAATAGAACCAAACTCACAAATGTAACTGCTTTACAAAAATAAGCTCAAATTAGCAATGTAAAAAAGATATTATTAAATCTGCTTTCTAGGACATGTGTAGTGTATGCTACATCTAAGGCATGCCTCGGGTGATATATGCTACAATTTCCAATGTGGTTTTATTAGCTCTTATTCAAAACTGCAAGCCTTCAAAAGGCTGGTGTCAGCACAATAGTAAATGCAAATCTAACTAGGATCAACTACAATTGCATCGTCCTTGGAGAAGAGAAGGATATGAATATTTAGATTCACTTTAATTTTACATTTACTCCTTCAGATATGTATTTATGCAAATACTGACTTAAATTAGTACATTACAAATTTATTTGCAGTAACAATATTTGTAATTGAACAGGATGCCCAGAAAAGGAAACAATACATTTCTGAGCTGATATTTCTCATCAAAGGTTTAACTTGGTAAGAAATGTATTCAAAGCAGGACTATGGTGGGAAATGTACTATTCTTCTGTTTGGCTGTGTCTGGGCCAGATACTCCCAAAAAAAGCAATGCTCTAGTAGCAGGAATACCTTACAGAAAGGAGGGAGAGCCATTCGCAGACAGTATCAAAGTCTGGGGAGGGGAGGAAATAAAGACAATAGCTACTGTGAAAGTTTTTTTAACTTGTCCATTGTTTTGTGCTCAAGAACACTCATTTAAGGCTGCTGTGCTTTGGTCACACTGCGCTGTTACTCTGGTCAGATGTTGACAGATCAGTTGAGCACCATTTAGTGTCTATGGGCTTTACACTGTCATAGACAAACGTAGTACTAAAAATGTCTATACCACTGATTGTCTGTCTTTACAAGATGGCAGCACAAGAAACAAAGCATAAACACAAAACATCAGCACTTAAAGGGAATACATCTTTATTCCCTAAAAGGAATACATCCAATTAAAATGTATTTTTGCAAGGGTTAAGTTTTGTTATTTACAGAATTTCCTACATTTATTTGTTCATCTTTGGACTTGTGGTAGGGTTAAAACCACTGTTAGGTATTTGCTACCAGTCCTGGAGTTTTCCTCTTGCTTCCTGTACTGGTGGCCACCAAAAAATGAAAATAATGTTTTTATTTTTTGTTCTTCCTTAAAGGAAGTTGCCCAACCATGATGAACTGGCCTTTCAAAGGGATTGTTGTTCTACAGTTTGATTGATGCCATCCTCCTTTAAATGGAAAGGAATTTGGGTAGTGCCCTTTAGGGCTTGAAAATTGTCTAAACCGTAAAAAAAAAATATTGGACATAATAAAGAGTATTTTCCATCTTTCTGCTTTTTATACAAGTCAATGTTCACTATTGTTGTACTAAACTAACTGGCCTAATTATCTGGAGCTTCTTAAAGTGAATCACTTGATGGTGAAGAGTGCACATTCCAAAGAAAAATGCTCTTCGTTTTCCATGTTATTACATGAGATCTCAAATTGATTACACAAAAGCATTACCACTGTCAACAAACAAAGCCTAAAACAACAAGCATAGAGAAGTTGAAAAAAAGAAAAATGTTAAAAAAATACAAAAAGCTTTTAAAGATGGCATTAAAGGGACATATATTGAATAGGAAAGTTTGCTTTGCAGTATATTTATTGTAGTACATTCCTAGAGGGATACAGAACAGATCTTTTCCTTTCAAGTGCTTGTGTAATACAAGGTAAAGCAGAACAATGAAGAGCTAAGCAATACCTCTGTTCAGGTCTCCTTTGCAAATATTCAGTACATGCCCCTTCTGCAGTGAAACTATTCTGCCTGTTTGCAGTTGCCTGTTGAATGTACATTGAGGTGTGCATGTGCAGCTCAGTGTACAGTTCTGGCCTATCTGGGTGCTGGAAATAAGTGAATTTGTGCATGCCTAGGAGTAATGTACAGCAATTCTGGCCTGGCCAATCAGGATGACCGAAGATCAGAACCTGAAAGAAGATCAGGTGAAAATATCCACACCAGCGTTGGAGCATGGAGTGGTGAATTTAGTTGAACTTCTAAACCATTTGGGTGACCATGATGTAGTTTACCCATTGTCCTTCATTGGACCACTTTTAAAACATTCGGACCACTACATTTTGGGAAAACCCTAAATCCTTTTTTCAGTGATACTCTGACCCGGTAGACCAGCCATCACCGACAACCAGCTTGTTTTAGTAATCAATTACTGTTATAAAAGAGCACAAATGGGTGTAAATGATAAGCATGTTTGGGTATCATTTTGTCTCTGGTTACCTGACCCTGTCTTAGAGTTCCTATTATAATTGTGGATAATAAAAATGGGAATTGGTGCTGCTGTTACCAATAGAATATATATAGCAATATAGCATCAAACAAAAATACTGTTTTTTGTAATTTAGAGAAGGTGAAACTCTGCCAGTCCATTCCTGAGTGTTCACCAGGCTATGTGGCATACAAAAAATTGAACAAAACATATCTTTCAAAACATCATCTGTTCTTGCAGCCTTTAACAACATAAAAAGGATGTGTAACCACATAGGTGCCTTCCAAATATCTCATTCAAATTTATTTTGACATTTGCAATGTAATTTGAACAGTGTGGTTTAATGACTCCCATATTAAATAAATTTAGTGTTGAAGGAATAAATTGGAAAATCCCCTGGCATTTGCCCATTTGCCAAAAATAAGGACTGTATAACTAAACATCCAAATTCTTCAGTAATATTCAGTTCTAAATATTTCAATTTTAAATGTTTATTAATCTGAAATATGGGAGATTTTGGTGCAGTCCAGAATAATCATACAGCTCTTGAGTTTAATGTAAATAAAATAATAGTGAATATTATAATTTCTTACTATGCTGGAACCTATTTAGAGAGATGACAACATGACACCATCATACATTTTGCTATCCAAACTTGTTCAGTACTTTACCATGTATTTATACCCAATCTTTTTGTTTTAGTTTTGGATAGAAGGATACTGGGAAATTTGTCAGATTTTACTATATGGGGCTCAAATAGAGGGACCCTAGTTTCTCACGCTTTATGTTCTGAGGACAATCTTTTACCAAACTGGTATAAATCTGCAACATGGAAATGCAACAATATTAAGCTGTCGGAGGTTCCAGCATTACATTACTGAATTACTGGTATTACTGAAAAAAAATACCAGTGTTGCTATTAGAGGGAGAGATTTCCCTTACTTTCTGTCTTGGGGGATAAGTTTTTGAGCAGAAAGGGAGTAAAGATATCTTTTTTTTAAAAAAAACGAGTTTTATTCCTTTTCCACTATATCTGAACAGGAAGAAATTCTTCCTGACCTTGACAGCCATTTTCTTGTTTAGTGAACCCACCCCTCTCCCAAAACTTTTGGGGACCCATTCTAAAAGGCGTTGACTTGAGTTGAGTTTTCTTTTGTGTAGTGTTGAGTTTTTAGTGTCCTCCCCTTCCAATGATAGTTCAACACTGTAGGCCATACTTTTACAACTTAACAGTGTGGCAACTGCAGTAATTTAGTTTGGCAATCTGTATTTTTTGAAGAAGACCAAATCAGTGACAGGATCATTGGCCATTAGAACAATATAAAAGCTGCTTTTTAAAGTTAAATCATTCAGTTGACTTTAGTTACATGTGATGCTTCAACTATAATTTTTTTTCATTCTGACCTATATATAGTTCTACTATTCTAAATACAAATACAGCACAGTTAAAAGTTTTAACTAATTAGTATATTTCAACATATTTGATTTAGGTTAAAATGTGCTTAAAGCAAAAATAAATAAATGTAACAAAGTGAAAACAAGGTAACTTTAAGTGCAGAGAAATGGTGTTAATGATGCCCTTCCTGGGAACTGACTGCCTCTTGTTTGCTTTATCCGCTCTATTGAACACTCTCTACAGAATGATGGGGTCTTCACAACACAGACTCATAGCCAGCCTTGTTTCTTCAGAGCTACTTGGCCATAGAGATAATCTCTTTCTAGAACTGTTTGAAAAAGCAAGTGAACTATGCAGATTAATCAACTGTAAATCTTTGCCATCTAGAGAGAGGTTGATGAAGTGGTGTTTTGCAGTAGCCGAATTATCAGTGAACCATGGCTGATCCAGCACGTTAACAGAAGACATTGCTTCAGAGATGCAAGGCAAATTAGTGACACAAATGCTTTAATGCAAGTGTCAGTATCTGCCAGTTCCTGTTAAAGCTATACTGCTATTTTTTTCAGAGTGAGCAAAAGCATCATGTGAAACTTAAATGTCAAGGAAAATTGGGGACAAAAATATTTTATGCAGTAGAAGAAGCCTTTGTGTGTTCATTTAGGCTGAGATTTTAAACTATAAACAAACCCAGTCTCTAAAATCTCATGTGATCTTAAAAATGCTACTGCCATTTATAAAGTAAATTTTAACTTTTTAAGGATATCTAATCCCAAGAGTAGGAATGTAATATATTATAGTTTACTGTTCTTTAAATGTGGTGGGGTGGTTGCATCAGTTTGCTTCTTCAGGCTTTGTAAATGTAGTGCACCTGCAAAAGAACTTCCTGTGTATTGAACTAAAACCTCAAACAATATCAGCTTGCATCATTTCCTTTCTTTTTACTACAGAAAACCTTCCCCGCATCTCCCTGAGTCACCCAGAGCGGTGGCCCAGAGATTAGCACTCTGGACTTTGCAGCGCTAGGTCCCAAATTTGAATGTTGGCCAAGACTCTATCTGCATGGAGTTTGCAGGTTCTTCCTGTGTCTGCATGGGTTTCCTCCAGGTACTCCGGTTTCCTCCCACATCCCAAAAACATGCAGTTAGGTTAATTGGGTTCCCCCCAAAATTTACCTTAGACTGTATTAAAGACATATGACTATGGTAGGAACATTATACTGTGAGCCCCTTTGAGGGACAGCTAGTGACATGACTATGGACTTTGTTCAGCGCTGTGTAATATGGCACTATATAAACACTGTAAAAATAATATAAATACTGTAAAAAAAATAATATTATACAGATGATAGTCCAAACCAGGAAAGAAGCCCAGGGTGACAACACTGCTTGTCCATACAGAAGGCTTTTACTGGAAGCATTTATAGGTGAAATTAATGGAAATTAATCAAACTTTTTAAATTAATAAAGCTACCACATCTAAGAACTGCTAGGCTGCAATATTACACATTTATCATTTTGGGTTTAGATGCACTTTAAAACTACAGCTTGTGATAAAATAAACCTGGTAATCATGCCTGGTTCAGACATTTTTAGCTAAGGGGCAACGACTGTCCCTGTCTCCCAATGGTGCTCTTGTGTTGGCACATTAGTTTCTGATGTAGACCACAAGTGAATATTTCAACATATGTTAAATACCATAGATAGCTGCCCCTGAGCCGTGCTATATGCACATGGTAACCATGCACATGATCAACCACAGTAGTTGAGGAAGCCTTTGTAATGCAGTTGAGTAAATTCACTGTACACCAAGGAATTATGGGCCATCTCCAGGCCTCTAGGAAGAACCTCAATATAACTGTCTTCAACTGCAGCTTATTGCAGTGTGTCAGTGGAAGCGACTTGCTGCTCAATGAGAGCCAGAAACTACTTATCACCTTCAGGAAACTATCTGTAAACCACCACATGCAGAAAATAGTTTCCAAACATTCTATAGAGTTGAATGGGAATGGTTTAGCGTGCAGTAAATGACTCCAGTTGTACCTCATGTTGGAAATAAAACTAAAAAAGCTTATGAAATGATTAATTGAATATGATATAAATCACTTTCAGAAATGAAATATCACTGATGATTTCCATCTTAGTTTAATAAATTAAGCAATATAAATGTTTAAATACATTTATTGGGCAAATACTGTTTAACTAAGTTTAAAAAAAAAGGCTTTATGATTTCTTTTTCCTCCTTACTAGGACATATTTTATTGAAACCATGGTTTCCATAACTTGCAATGTAAAAAAGCTAAAAAGCATGAAACAACTGTAAGTCAGATAAATGGCTCAATGTTCAGGGTTAATATGTGCTATAAATCATCATATCTGGAACTACAGTTAGCCACAATCCGATATGGGAATGATTTGTCTAGTTACTACCAATTAAATGATTCGTAATTCCCTTTTTCATTTTTGGATACACGTGATAGTATTTTCTCTTAAGAAGAAAGTCTGTATTGAAGTCTAATACATTCACACTGAACACCCACTACCTTGTTATTGCTACAGGATGCTTTTGCTGTCAATATCCATGTTCAAAGTTTGGAAGACAGAAGCCTTGGAAAGACTTCTCCTGGGTGGCGTGTGTGCCCAGCAGGAAGAGGTCGGACTGGCCACGGTTGTTAATTTATGTTTGGTTCTGAACCATGCTGCTGATGGATATTTGTAGGCCTCATTATTCACTCACTGGGTGGCAGATGAATGAGTAACAGCTTCTGAAGGCTTTTGTACACTCTGGCCAGGGTCATGTGCTGCTGCTGGGAAGATACACAAAGACAGCTGACAAATGGAAACTGTGTAGCAATATGATATTACACTGCCAGGTCAACATTTACATGCAAGCAATGAAACCAACACTAAGCTGGTTTTCTGTTTATTAATGACATCTGTAGGCTGCACACTTAAATATATATATATATATTAAAGAACAACTCCAGCTATAGAAATGAAAGGGCCAAAATATTCTCAGCAAAAAAAGTTAGCCTCTGCTCCCCCAGGACCTGTCACTTGTATTTCTCCTTCTTTTTGGCCTGTCACTGGCTATTTACTGAATACAAGAATCTCTTTGATTGGTCATAAGTGAATGAGGGATACCCTCCCACTGTTGGGGTGCAGAAATTACAGTGGATGATCCTATGTCCTAACAAGGGCAGTGAGGGTATGCACAGAAGAGGCAGGTTGTAATGCTAAAACTATTTTGCCCATTTATTTAAGGCTAAAAGATCCTTTATAGTCAAAACCTCTAAATCTTAAGGCTGCTATGGCTAAATTCATTTTAAGAAAAGCTAGCTGCCTGGTTTTCCTTCTTGGCACAGATACTTTTTGAGTCATTGATCTGAAATAAGCATTGTACAGTAAAATCAGAAGAATGGTATAATTCCTGACCTGTAAACTTGTTCTACATTAGAAATTCTTCAGTAAAAGTTGCCCAAAAAACTGTACCTGAAAAAGGTACTATATACCCATTTTCCTGCTTCCTACACCAATATGATGTAGTTTCCCTTTAGAAACTGACACTTTTAGGGAATTTGGATTCCTGGTCCTTATTTTATTCATTGGTTCCTTCTGTAGACCTCTACATCACTATGTAAGAGAATAAATATAGCCATCCACTCCAAGGAGGAGCATTCTACATATGTACTTTTCCTCTACTAATGCATCATCATAAAAAATGGAGCAGCTTAGAGAAGGGCCAATGAGTGAAATACCAATTGAGGTTTGACAGCCAAAGCAAAAATAGTTAATCAGAAAAAAACACATAATCTTAAAATAATTATATGGTTCCATGTGGAAAATCTTCAGGAAAATTGAACTGATGCAATATAAGTGCTCCTTTGTGTCTTTGTACTAACTAACCTTCACCTTCATCTGTGATTGGCACCACCACAGAGCTGTGAAAAATCTCAACTCAGCACATTTGGTCCTAAGGTTATTAAACAAATCTTCAGCTTTTTAGCACTTGGGACAAAGATAATGTGGATAATGTAGATAATGCTGTCACTTCAGCAGGGATCAATGTGTGTCAAACATCTGTCACTTAGCTGATGCCTTTTAGTCTGATTTTCTGAAACCTCATTGCCCCTTGGATTTTAAGTTACTTATAATTATCACCAAGGGTGTGTTAACCAATTACATGCTTAAGGTTTGTTGAAGTGTGGTCCTATTTACTGAATGTACCCAAAAAAAAAGAAATAATGATGACATGTAGGTTTATTTATAAAACATTATTGGTAACATTGTTTAGACTATTTTTCTTCCATCTTAGGGCAGTCTGGACTATAAAAGATCACTGAAAATAAAAATCTGAATACCTTGTAAAAATCTATATTTTAGGTATAGTTTTGTACTTCTTTTTCCTTTACTTCATGCATGTTACTCTTGAAGTTATACTAATTACCCATCCTGCTACGATATAGACATATTCTTCCTTCCTCATGAGTGTTTTTAACACTGTGGTAAAATGGTATAAAATATAAAATAAAGTAAATAATGAACTAAAAGACATTTGTTACTATAAGGTACTCTATATGTATGCACTGCTTGTTTTTAGACACCCCAATACATCTATAAAATAGACCTAAATAGAATTTTGCTATAGTGCAGTACAATGAATAGATGTGTATTGTGGTGTGATTCATTCATAAAATGTGTGGAAGCTTTTTTTTGTGTAGTAAAAGTCTATTTAAAAATCAGTTCCCGCAATATGTTTCGGTGCATGAGTACTTTTTTCAGGAAGTCACTTATTTCTGCTGCTTTTCATCTTAAATCAATTTTCTCTGGTCTGGTGCTCACAAGATGCCAGGAATTGGAGGACCATGAAAGGGGTGAGGATGTGCATGGCATTTTTGCTAGGTGGCCAAGGGAAACAGCTGGATGGAGTTCCTGGCAAACAATCTGAGGAAAGCACTGCCTTCATTGAGCTGGAGATCTCATAATTGAATTTAATCTGCATCCCTGTGATCGCTAATGGGGCACAAGAACCCCAGTGTTCCTTTTATACCACCTAGCCTCATGAACGGTTTTGATAACCAGTAAAGAACCAGTAAGTAGGAATAGATGTTGCATATGTCAGTATATAGGGAGTATTGGGAGAGGAAAGCTAAGGATATTTTGGGGTCAAGGATATGGTGTGAAAATCCCAATCCTCTCTCTACAGATGTTGGCTGAGACAAGATTGTTTTAAAAAAGAACTCACTTTTTCTTAATTTGTTGCATCTTTGTAGTTCTAATAACTTGTATCCTTTGTGCTTGTCCTTATGCATGCACTCTAGTGATGGCTACTAAGCATTTCTCATTTATTAATGATTACTAGAGTCATCAATCCCTATATTTATAAATAGATTGTTCTCCATCAGATGCCTAAGTTTCAGGGTGACAACATAGGAGCACATATCATTGTCACCCCAAATCTGAATGGGCATGAACAAGAACCTGCATACCTGAATCAACATGTATTCTTAACTGAATCTTCAGTATTGCATATTTTCTAGAATGGGTTAAATCTACTTAAGGCTAGGACTTTGCATTAGATGTTTTGTAACATTTCATCATTTTAATAATATATTTATGATAAATTGGGGGTGGGAGGTGGAATCAGAACCCTTTGTGTCTGGAAGTGTAATACTATTTCAACCTATAAAGCCCCCTGTAAATAAACAGAAAACATCCAACCTCAGTTGGCAATGTGACATTCCACAAAAACTATGATTAATAATTTAAACAAAGTATTCTGTTCTGTATTTGCGGCATGATAGATACAAAAGGTCAGAAACGGCACAGAAAGGATTTGATTTTATGTGTACTACAAGCATATGGTTTCGTTGTCACACAAATTACCAGGCAAGTCATGTTTATAAGGGATTAATGCCTATAAAGAAGCTGCATGTACTTATACATCATTCAAGCATCATTATTTAATGACAACATTTTAATTAAATGTGGCGGATGATTTATTCTAACCTTTGCATTCAGGATTGTCATACATTGAGTATGTTGCATGTGTTCTGTTTATGAATTACCTATCAAAAACCTCAACTACACAAAGCTGCACCACTTTGATAATTCAGCAATCTTTTTTCTGTACAAAAATATAGACAAAAAAACATTTAAAGCTGAATTTTATTCTGCTTAAATTGCCTTTTTATTATGCTAAAACTTTACAATAAACCCTTTGGTTTTAAGTACAAACTTTATTGTAGGTCATTACAAGGCTTTTGTGTTTCTTTGTGCAATAGGTAATGGGTAGTGGGATTTCCAGCAAGGTGCTTTACATTCCCTTTTCAAGAGACTTTAGCCCTGGTGCACCCAGTAGGTTAGCACTGCCAGCATGTCAACATGTTTGTATGGGAAGGTTTCTACCTTGTTTTTTTATAACGTATGTCATGTACACATATGTAAATCTGCATCTCACTTCAAATGTCTTCATACAGTATCTTGCCAATCCTAGAGTGTTTTTTAACCAAAAAAACAGCATATATATATATATATATATATATATATATACATTACTGATATTCATTAGAGAATTACGAAGCACATCATAAAGCATTAGGGTAAACTGCTTGCAAAAGAAAATGGTTCGGGTTGGAACAAATGTTCAGAATTATACAAAAATATTCATTTGTTTCTTTTGTTTGTCATAGATGTTTTTTATGATGTTAATCTTCAGGCAGTTTTCCTTCTAAGCGCATAATAACTGGGCCACCACTTGTGTTGCTTCCTGAAAGAATGCATTTTATTATTGCATGAAATTAGGAGAGAAAGCCCTGAGGCCGGTAGTCTTAAAACCAGATCCATCCTTCCTGTGAAGATGATACACTTAAAAGAGACATGGCCATTCTAGAATAAAGAACAAAATTGTTGTTCAGACAAAGAAGCAATTTTAAATCGCTGGTGGTCTGAAATGGTAGGTTGTATTGACAAGAGTGACTGGAATTGAACGAGAGGACAATCAATAACAAATTATCCACAATTTTCTTAATATTTTTGGTGTTAGTCTTTTACTACAGTGAATGTTTCTGAAAGGTCAGTCATTCTTTTCACTGTTATAATACTAGAAAGTTTGGTTTTGTGTCATACTAAACTATCAGAGCTGAGCTAGAGTGTAATTGTTTAAACATAGGAACTAATTCTAATCCTTGAACAAAGAGATCCATTATTAATTTTCTAGGTCTAGGTAAAGATGTGGTGTGTGAGGGGTTAGGGACCAGAGGTAAAGTAGATTGGAGATGAAGAGCACCACAGAAGCCTTGGTCATTGACAGTGTGGATACATAGTATGTTTATCCTTCATGTTATTGAGAGGACATTTATGCAGTGAAGTCAATGATTTTGCAGTAATAAAGGTGGATTCCCATAAAAATTGCACCCACAATTGAGAACTAGCACCCAATTATTGTCTTGTTATATGTTTTACTAAAAAAAAACGACCACCCCCAGTTTATTTGTGTACTTCTTATATTGGTGGGTTATCATTTAGTTACATGAACCAGGTTTGTTAGTTCATATGCAAAATCATTCTTCATTCATGACAATGTTATTTTCTATTTGTTGAACAACTAGGCAAGAAGCATCAAACATCAATAGCAGATGTCCTTTGGGGTGTCCCCATATCTTTACACTTCAGTTTCCACTCAGTATGCCATTAATTTTGGGGCAATTCATTTGCAATTTGACATTTCTCATCAGAGTTCAGAGCTAGGGATCATTTAAGTTGGATTTCAACTGCCTCTATTGTTGATGAAAACTGAAATGTGGTGGAAGAATGTGGTCTGGGTGGCACAAGAATGCCAAAGGCACTGCTATGCAGGTTAGATTGGCATGCAGGTTCATGCCAGTAATCATGTTTTTTTCTCTGGAGGCTTTTAATGCAAAAACTGCCGTAGTCTGGTAGTCATAAACACTTCATCCCAGACTACCTGGGCCATCTGGAGCTGTTGCCTGGGTATGCATGTGAAGGCTGTCATGTGTAGACTCTTCTCTCTACTGCCTACTTGTTGTCCTGCAGTACTGAAAAATGGTTTGGCCTTGCTGTTCCTGACAGTTCATTCTGATCATTCTACCAGTCATCCCTGATTTCATGAAAATATTTGCTGTGGCCAAAGTACTATCTCAGTGTGTATTAGACACCAAGAGAATCGCAAGGAATGTGGAACAATCAAAAGATGGGATATTATTGTATAAAATAAAAGTGTAATATATGTATAAATATTATAAATGTATAGATAATAATATCAATGTTTAATAATAATAATAAATAATGTGTAAATAAAATAAATGTGCAAAATATATATTAATGCAAAGCATAAAATAGAAGCATTTACTCACGGGAAATACCCTGTAGTTTCCTTTATGTAGGGTTCATTAAAAACATTTGCTCTGTTACTTTTACATTAGAATGGTTTGTTAAAAAGGAAAGTACCGTGAACATACAAAGCTTTGATATATTGTCCGCTACATTAATTCTGCATCTTTTTTATCCTATATTCTGCTCCCGGATAGATGCCATTCAGTAAAGTAAATAAAGAAAATTAGGCTAGTTTTCTGCTTGGCTGCTTATGAAATGGTTTTCTATTGTCATTTACTGTAGAAAACATTAAGAACAGATGACTAATAAAACGTATGCACATAATGTAATAGTGGAGTGCCGTGGGGCTCTTGACATTGTCTTCTATTTCCTAATCAGAGAGGCAGAAAGAAAGGCTTTATGAACACATATGCTTTTCTATGTCATCCCGTGTACATTTCCTTTCCTCTGTCTGCCAAATTCTCAACATAGTGACGAATGTCACCTCGAACGATACTGTATAAGTTACGGAGACA
Organism: Pyxicephalus adspersus; assembly: GCF_032062135.1. NCBI lineage: Eukaryota > Metazoa > Chordata > Amphibia > Anura > Pyxicephalidae > Pyxicephalus > Pyxicephalus adspersus. Next base: position 130,811,269 of record NC_092858.1, read on the forward strand.
TCAAATATTGTAGGGCAGGAAAACATTTAAGTGAGGTACGCAGTGCTAAAAATTGTTTTTGAATTGCTCAGTGTCATCTTCCACCACTTGAGGATAGCAAGGCTTCATTAAATAAACCGAATACCTTTTTAAAATTGTACACTGCTTTCTTAGTCACCCATTTAACACCCAAACCACATTGCACTCATATCTACAAGCATCAGGTTCATGGCTATTGATATACAAGTGGATTCAGATTGGATCTCCTCGTTGACAGAGTGACTGGTGACATTAGTGATATGATACACTGTTGACAGAGCAAGAGTTCAAAGGCACTGGTTGAAAGCTGGATTAAGCATGTCCTATTACAACCAAACACTGGCACTCATATAGTTTTAGGGTTATATTTCTACATCTGACACTGTTGTAGAGAAATACCAACAGCAACAAAGAACTATGGACTATGGACCTGATTTGTTAAAGCTCTCCAAGGCTGGAGAGAATACACTTTCAGTAGTGAAGCTGGGTGATCCGGCAAACCTGGAATTCATATAATAAAAGATATTTGCTATTTGTTAGCAAAAGTTTTAAATCCTGGACCAGATCCATTCCAGGTTTGCAGGATCCCCCAACTTCACCGATGAAGGTGTATCCTCTCCAGCCTTGGAGAGCTGTAATAAATCAGGCCATATGTCTCTATAAGTGTTATTTGCTAAACCGGCTAGAATGAACCCAGCAGAAATGTTAGTGGGAAAGACATCTTATGTGGAATGGATGGTTTGTCTGCAACATGTCCAATGCATAATGTATATGAACTTTGCTGCATGAAAAGCTGTAGCTCTGATTCAGCAGAGATCATTCCATACTTGCAGGGAGACCACTGTTCCACATAAAGATCAAGGAGCCTTCTTAACAGCATGCCAGCAGGGCACTGGCCTTTTTTTTACTTTTTTTATTTTATTTTTTACTTTTCTCTCATCTGCCTGTATTGAGTTAATTTAAACGACAGCTCATTTGGGATTTGCATGCCATGCATGATACCAATGACTTAATGTTTCTGGCGTTCCAGCTCTTTTCCAGTCAAGTACATGTAGAGGGGTATTACCCTCTGTCCCTGGGGTTTATTTTAGGTACAAAGCAGCAATATGGTTCCAATTTTCCGATTTCTGCTTCCTAAACATATTTTAAAGTCAACTGACTGAATTAGCTCTAGTGTGTATTTGTATAATAGTGATGGTGCACTATATTGTAAGTTCCCAGGGATCAGACTTGTTATAATTGTATCAATGTACAGTAAAATACTGTGAAATGTACTGCCTGTATATAAAATATAAATACACAACTTTATGTGTTAGCAGCTTGTTGTGTCTACACTGAGCCCTCATCCCATAGTACATTGGAAATCCAAAGTCTGGGGGTACATCGGTTAGAAATATCCACATACATACCAGTATATAGGGAGGGTAATATGAGCCTGTTTTTCCTGAGCTATGTATAGAGGAAGCAGACATTCTGGGATACTGGGTGTGATATACTGAACAACCCTCTATTTATCTTTGAATTATAACATGTTGATATTTTAAAACAATGAAATGTCAACATGGTTTATCCAGTCATGTCTCCATTAATCTGCTTTATGGTTCTGTCAGGAAAGCCATAACATACACATCATTTATTTCAGCTGTATGCTGGCCTGCTTAAAATATGTTGAGACTTGGCTCTGGGTCAAAATCAACCAATCAATTTACAAGTACTAAGATTTCAGATGGTATCATCAGAGTTTTCCAGTGAGCACAACTGTGTCCTGAAAATAACCTTAGTCTTGCCCTCATAATTGAATTATAACAACGGGTTACGATCTAGAACAAACTGTTACATTCTGTAATGACATCAAATAAATACCAGGTAGTTGTTTTCTGGTATTTGAATAAATTATAGAGAAATAAGGATCTTATGTGTAAATATGGAGGTGACACTGACAGACAGAAGCTGGTTTGTGCCACCAGAATTTTTTTGTTGGTATTATTTTTATTACAAGCCTGTGTTCATATTAAATAGAAGCAGAAATTTCATTATGCATATTTGGTGGACTTACCAGCTACATACAGACATTCAGGGGACATGCTCACTAGTGATTGTTTCTTTCTACAGTAGAATGAACAAGAACTGTACATAAAGTACAATTCAAACTGATAAAAAACAGTCACCAGGAGGTAATGATTTGTGGCAGAAGAGACACGCAAAGTCTCTTTCGCTAGAAGAACTTTTCCATGCTTCTGGTGGCTTCTTTTTATTTGCTTACATTGCATAGCCTAATAGGATCGCCATGGACCTGGCAGTGAAAGTGGCATCTTCAGGGGATGCAGTGGTGATAGATCCCTGGACTTGTCATCATTATAGGGGACCTGAAAGCTAGTTTTGGGAAAACTCACCCATAGTAAAAAAAAACAAAAATTGGTGAATTACTGGAGATGACCCCCAGCTAACCAGTTGTATTTTTTATTATTTGTTTTATATTTTGGATGAGAAATGGTTAAGGTCCAATTCATCCAGTTTCCATTACTGTAACATACCACAACACAAAAGAGTGATTCTGTCCTAAAACCCTGTTTTTTTGTAGCAAAAATATAACATTGGTAGAAAGTAAAATAGATAAGACTTATCAGAATATATGGGTCATTGTATAATGTATTTATACACAACAATCTACCTATCACCATGAACACTTGTGCATTTAAAGCTGAACTCTATGCAAACACTTTATTACACAAATGTATATTAGGTGACTGTTTCAAGTACTTACACTGCTTGTAATAAATAATACATTTAAAACTGTATATAATAAAACAAATCTGCATTATTTTTGCACTTTCAAATCTCTCTGATGTTCAGTTTTTATAAATTAAGACGCTGTTGCCATATAAATATTTGCACATTTTGTTGATAATACTGAGAATAAGTATGCTATTCCTACATCATTTTTTCTCTTTGCTGCAATCATAATATTTAGGAATAAGTCAGAAAATGTTACAGAACTCATTTGGAGAAATCAGCCTTTGTGAATAAGCACTGTTTTTCTACTACCACAACTCAACGTACACTATCCTATTTCCAATTAATTATTTACCGTGGTGTCACACCCCATTTCCATTTTCTGCTTACTGTTTTGCTAACAGCCTCGTGAGAATTCTGATGCTGACAGTACAGTTCATCTATTTTACCCAAAATTATACATTCTTTATGGAGAGCAGTGGATAATTGGCATGCCTTTCTTTTTATAAACAACTTGTGCAGAAATTTCAATATATTATTGTGTTTTTTGCTGACTCAGCTGTTTTGAAAACCGTTAAGCAAATATTATTTAAATGTTTTGTGCAGAATACACAGTTTCGAGATGTTTATTCTTTAATTATGTGAAAATGCAATTGTTACGGGGGAAAAAAACATTGATCCATGTATATCACAATTCATTGAATATCACAACCTCTGTTTCTTCCAATAGTGTCTCACAGAACTCAAAAAAACATTTGGTTTTAATGTATTACCATAAACATATTAAGGTTGTAACCACTTTTTGTTTTGCATTCAATATTTGGATTAGATATAATAATAAATGGATCATAATTCAAATCAGTTACCAAGCAAATAGATGGTTCATCATATATATTTATATATATCACAAGGATTGATTCAAACTTAAATTGATTGCAAAATGACAAGGGGAAAATCACATTCAGAAAGCAGTGAATATAGCATTCTCTGAAACATCCCCTAAGGTCCATGTGTTTCTATAGCAGTAGTTTATTCTCCACCAGGGAATGTTTCAGTGAATGTCACATTCACCATTTTATAAATAGACCCCTTTGTGTATGATTAGCCTAACAAAGATTTCTGGATGGAGGAAAGAGATAACCTTATGAGTGATATGTTGGTTCCTTCTCTAGCTAATAATAAACTTCTCCATCTCTGTTGCTTTGACTGCATTGAAAAAGTGAACTGACAGGACTTTTTAAAAGTGTTTGGAGGTGCTGCCTGTTTTAGATAATAGTTTTAAGAACAAACACTTTAATAAGTAATAAGGTTATGCTAAAATTTAAAAAGTCCGCCCCCTACATACTGGCTATTGTAGTAACATTTCTGGTTGGGCATTCCTACTAAGAAAGAATTAATAGAAACCACTATGAAAAGAATATGTAAAATAGGTAATACATTTGGTTTAGAGAGACACTTAGTTCGCCTGCCTCGCTAATGGTTCAAACCAGCAGTAGTTTAAGTTGTTTGGTGCCTGAAACTGCTTGCAAAATCTGTTACCATTGGACCCAATAGGCCTAATATATTAAAGCTACCAAAGACTGGAGAAGATAGATCATAGAAGAACGTAGGAGATCCAGCAAACCAGGAATGGATTTCCTATAATCATTTGATATTATTTGGCAAATATTTTCAATCCTGGACCAGATCCATTCCCAGTTTGCTAGTTTACCCATGATAGTCTATCTTATCCAGTCTTGCAGAGCTTTAATATATCAGGTCCATTGAGTGAAGATTCTAAACCTATTTATAAAACAGCCTTAAAATATTATCTCAATAGAGATCCTTCTATATTATTAGCACTGAAAGGTAAAGTACTCTCCAGGTTTGCCTATTCTATGCAGGCGTTAAGCTAAGCCTAGTAATACTGTGTTCCTGTGTATCAAATGTTTTAAAACCTTAATGCTATTACTGGAAGCATATTGTCAGCTTTTAAAGCTATAAATAATTAACTCTGTTAATTGTAAATGCGGGAACAACATGCTAGAATTTCAGCAGGATCCGATTTCCTCTAAAAACAGAAAAAATTATAATAAGGTTTGAGAAATAACCATTAGGTAACATTTAAAGCTCCAAGTCTTCATGGGTGGACTGGCTCTCAGCGATTGCACTCTGCTAACCTTTCAGTTCACAGGAGCGAGAGAACGCTCGCTGACAGATTCTAACTGAGTCACACTAGAAGTAATACTGTTATGTCTGCTGCATTTGTTTTTCTCCTGGTTTTCAGTATTATGTTCCCAAGAAATGAAAATAAAACACACACTGCAAAATGACAACTGTTTGACTAAGTGTTTGTTCAATCTTTCAACAGTGCTTGGAGCCATGCAAGGAAAACTGGGACTTGAAAAAGAATAGCTGCCAAAGTCTTTGTGAGGTATGTCTGATTTATTCTGTACCAGGAAATTTTTTTTTTGTGTTCATCATATCATGTTGAAACTTAAAAGACCCTTGTCTTTGATATTACTTATCCGCTGCTTTTTGTTTTGAGTTTATTCATAGCTGCTCTTTCTTTACTATTTAAATTGAAACAAACATTTATTTTTAGGGTGTATTTTCATTTTTTTTCAATAATTTTGGAAAGAATACCTAAAAGTGATTTTTATGTGAATAATTCATGATCATTATTCTTAACTATTTCTCTATCACCCTCTTTATCCCCTTTCTCATTTTGACATGACAGCCATTTTAACCTAACATATCATATATGTTGATGGTGGACAGATGGTGCTTCCTTTTGGCAGCATTTTTAAAAATATGGTAGTTTTTTTGCCCTCTTTTTAGGAAAAATAAAAGACTAATAAAAATGTGTGTGTGTCGAACATTATTCTAGAATGTCAGCTGTCCAATGACACCTGACTTGCAGGGAATCCCTGGGATTGCATGATAATGAAAAATAAGTTCATGTTCAAACTGCCAGTGAGGTTGCGGTGCTATTACCGGTTCCTCATGCCAATGAACAGCTGCCACGGGTGAGTCACAACATGTAGCATCTACCCAGCCAAATAGAAATTGAATAGGAGCAGCAGTGAGGGAATCAGTACTGCTCCCTAGTACCCGCTGTCAAATGTGCAAGTAGCCCTCTGCAGTGTGAATAGTTGAGCTGCATGGCAGGAGCTGCATGGCATCACTTTATTTGAAACTGCCCTGAAAGGCAAGTCAGAAAGTAAAGCTTCATCTAAAGACTTTTAGCTGGGAAACACCGTAGGAAATTAAGTTAATCAATTCAAATATCAGATTACTTTGGAAGATAATAGATGATCATACCTATTCACAATCAGATGTCAGTACACCTATGGTAAATTAATATTTAGAAAGATATCTAAGATATGGGAGACCATGGGCCTGATTTATTAAAGCTCCCCAAGCCTGGAGAAGATACACTTTCATCTGGGACCCTGGGTGATCCAGCAAACCTTGATTGGATTTCTTAAGTTATTTGCTAGTAAATGCTTTAAAACTTGGACCAGATCCTATTCAGGTTTGCTGGATTACTCAGCTTCACTGATGAAAGTGTATCTTCTCCAGCCTTGAAGACCTAATAAATCAGGGCACATGTACTCATGTACCCATTCTTCCAATCCACAGCTGATGCCTATTGCACGCTATAACAGAATGACTTTTAAAAGTCAGTATTTGCACAGGGCAAGGTAAAGCTCCCCAAGCCCCATGTGAAAGTGCTGAGACCTAGCACACTCAACTTTGTTTATTTAAGTTTAATCTATATGCTAATGGATCACAAGTCCTTTTTTTACCTCTAAAAAACGTTGTCACTAAAATAATGACTATGAAAATATTCAGTTACAAGATAAGCCACTTTAAGAGAAGATTGTTCTTAATAAACATGTAGATGAGGATCAGTAGACTATATGGTGATCGGAGAGATTAGCATTTTCTAAGTCTGTGATTATTTATCACTGTATATTTCGTAATAACCTCTTGCATGTTCTAAAGGTACATGTGGATGTATTCTGTCATTAAGTAATTAGCTAATGTATTCATTTTTTAAGCACAAATAGTAACTGAGGAGATCCTTTTTGTTTTACTTACCTTGGGGTAATTTGAGGTAAGCTGGTGTGCTACTGATTAGTAGTGTTTGACATGTAAGGAGTGATATTGCCAGAAGGTGCAAAGCCTATGTTAGGAAATACTGAAACCACTTCCATTACTATATCAGATTGGCTCATTTATGGTATATCCTGGAAAATACATCTCAGTATAATCATGAAGTTGTATTGCTAAGTAATTATCAAACCAGACTTATTTTATTTGATTTTCCTAATTAAAGCAAAATATGTGAAATATAGTAAAGCTAAAAATAGACTTTAGAGCATCTGAGAAGCCTCCAAACCTAAAAGATCCACAGAATACTGTTAGCAATGGTAACAAAACTCAAAAGTCAAGAACCTACTACTATTTTTCACTCTAGGTGGGATTTAATAGGTATTGTTGTGTGTGTGCAGGTAGAAGAGGCCTAACTTATGTTTCCGATCTGCTAAATGGGTCATATTAATGTCCAGTGTTAAAGGATGGTTGTGCTGAGAAGCTTTGAGGCCACCATTGCTGACCAAGTATGAAGGTTAGAAGTTCTTACTTTCCTGACTTCCACCCTTAGTCTATTCTAGGATAGTGACTCAGAAAGGTTAAAGCCAGATACATACCAGTGACTGCCATTGTAAGAGGTCAGCAGTGTTGGCCTGCACATTTCTTTCACCACTAGTTTCTACTTCTCTTTCTACAACCTCTGACCACTTTTCCAAGCTATGTATGGAAGAAAATTTACTCTAGATATTTATGAGGAAATATGCTTACGGGCATACAAGCTGAGGAAGTGACTTCGGAAGAACTTAGTTGAAGCAGAAGTAAGAGCCGGGGGCTATACCAGGATGAACCAATAGCTTATTTTACTGAGAACATTCACATTTGCTCTATTGCCTGTAAATTTATCCCACACACATTGATCCATACTATTCAGTAGCCTGAAGTTCTGCCTTAGTGTTTGAATTTAGTAGATAAAAAAGAAACACAAAAACCTAAAGTAAATACACCCATACATCAATAAATCGATCTGTAGTTAAGTGCATGTGAAATATTTATACCGTTTTTTTCTGAGAGATATATTCATGCTCTTTAGACTGATACTCAGAGTTTTTATGGTATAAGCACATAAACAGAAACATGGTGATAAATTATCTTGTCCTGCAATTTCCCTGGGCATCTGAAGTTCAGCAATTAATGAGATATTTTCTAGATAACCGTATACAAAAAAACTCTGATGATTGAGTCATGTGAAATGGATGGAACTGTCCCCATGAATTGTTTAGTCCTGCTGTTATTTAGATAGACAAAGACATAATTTTAATAGTTTAGAATGTAGTTATTTAAAACATTGCATCTTATGGAATTATCTTATTAATTATGGCATTCTCAATCAATATTTGATCAATATATTGATTGAAAATTGATCAGGATGTCTTTAGGCCAGGAGTGCTTCCTAAAAAACACCAGCCAAGGAGCCCAACAAAACACGGCTTTGCTGTTCATCTCACATTGGCTGGTTATTGTTGAGGAGTGCGCTTGGTTAAATGTTGTATGTGCTAAATGATGGATGCACAGTGATAGTTGGATGAGTTGGATATTTGGAAGCAGTCATGGCAGGCAGGGAGCACAGGAAATTTTCAGTGCACAAGATTTGTGATAGAACAGGATTTTTGCACTTACTGAACAGATATAAAAAGAAGCCCATCTATGGAATATGCAACATACCAAAAGCAAGAAAATAAAATAGGTTAAATGATAGGGATTACATACAAATAAACCACATACATTTAATGCATTCAAGTGTATATTTTACAGAACTTAAGGGAGCAAACCAGAGGTGTTCACAGTTTGAATTTTAATACACCTTAACCACATACAACTTTCAGAAAACAATATTTAAAGCAATAGTGATGACTTTTTATGCAGCTATCTGATGTTCCAGACAGTTAAAAACTTGATATGGCCAGGTTCGGGAGTCTGGAGCAATCTTCTCTTTGCCAGCTAACATTTGCGGTGTAGCTGTAGACAACGCAAGTCTCTGTAAATCTTTTAGCCTCGCACTGATAAGTGATTGAACCTATATTTAGAACTTCAAAGACTTGTAATGAAGATCGAAACACTTAAGGCTCAAGAAAAAAAGAGCAAGAAAGAGAAGGCCATGGGGCAAATTAGACCCCAAGGGATAATAAACAGTTTTAATTAACTAGCTGCAAATTTGCAATTCACAGAGGGCTATCCTTTTCTTTCCACATAAGCATTGCTTTTAACTTAAATCATTACAGAAGTGATAAACCTTACATTCATCTTGTTTTATTTATATAAAAGAATTATTAACAGCTTATATAATTATATACTAAATCTCTGGGTGTTGCTTTCAAGAACTGTTGTAGGAATGTAGGCTTCATGTGTAGATTTGATATCCTTTCAGCAGAGATGGATATGTGTAGCCAAGTTTAGGTGTCAAATTCAGTGTCTACTTTTAGGGCATATACAATACCTTTATTGATGTTTCACTTCACAAAGACAGCCTTACATAGTTTCCTGGCCAGTAATGGTCATCTCCTAATTGTTTTAACCCATGGTGGTTTTGATTAACTAATCTTTAGATACAGAGATACTTTTAAGCCCCAATTTTAAATTAAATGTAAGCCAGCACACCAAGATAACATTTCTTGTGTGGAATAAAAGCAGCAACATTTTGGGGTCCCACAGGGACTTGTTTATCAAGGTGGCAATCTTGTCAAGGCCTTGTCTTGCTTTATTTCAGTCTGCTGGCTTTCACATCATTTGGGGTCTGGAATTGAGGTGGCTCCGAAAATTGGTCTAAATTGGTTGGGGGAAGGTAGAGGGGGGTTCATGAACGCTCAAGTATGCAGAGCTTACTAGTAACACTATGCCAAATTAACCTCTGGGTTTTATCCTGTTCGCCTTGTCCATGCTTGTTAGCCACAGGAATGGGATAACTCCTACAACTTCTATTTACAAACTATGTGACCTGGAACAGCCTAAATTTAAAGTGGCAGCTCCATAAAGAACACACAGATTTTTTAAACTTAACTTGACTAACATTTTCAGATCACTTACTGATAAAATATATATATTAGCTAAGTACATGTGGGCAATCATATTTTCTCAATACATTCCCTGGTGCTGCTGCTCCCTGTATTGCAGCTTCCCACAATGGTTGTGTTTTACTGTGTCTTCTCATTTTTCAAGTTTCTAAGTCAGTTGACCCATGGAAATACACTTTCTAGATGGCAGTGAGGCAAAGTGGTTTGTGAATTCTAAAGTTCCAAGGGGCTTATTTACCGATCCACTATGAAGGTAAAATTGTGTAAATGTGTAAATATCAAAGGAAATCTACTAAAATGGAAGAACAACTTATACTCTTCCCAAATCATCTAGGTACGGTAAAAATGCACTAAACAAACTATTCTCACTTACTGCCTGTCTTCTGCAACTGTCTTCTTAGTTAGGGATGATATAATTGTCTTTTCTGAAAGATTCCTTTAAAAAGCAGATCGGCAAACTTTACTGTAGATTTTGTCTGCTCTGCATTCAACTAGAATCTTACCCAGAGTGATGTGAAGGACACCTACTAGTGATTTAGAAAGAGAGGGGAAGTGGACCTACTATTGAATTGAAAGGTGCTTTTTCTGAAAACAATCATCGAAATAATATAAACCAATAATACACCAGCAAATATATCAGAGCAGAATCTTGGATTTTTGTAGGCCATACGTGTTTATGTGAATAATGTTTAGAACCAAAGGTTAGATCATTTGTTAACATTGACCTTAGGAAAGTCATGACTACCCTAATGTAGATCTTTCATACCAGCTCATACATGTGTAATAAACATCTTCCGTTCACCCAATGCAGGAGCTGCTCTTTGATTCCTAATGACATACTGCTCAGAGCAAGTTCAGCTTTACATGAGCCACACGAAGGCCCTGGACAGAAAAAGTGGCCTGGGACCATTAACAATGCTTTTCGGACAAGTATGCTCAGTTGAGACAGATCTCATTATATACATTCATCTACCTGTGCTTAGTTAACCTTAACTGAGCTCTTCATTATTTTTATTTCGATTTTCTGTGCAGCTTCAGAGATAAAAATGAATGTACTTTTCTTTGTTTTAGCCGCTGTTTCCCAAGAAGCACTATGAATGTTTAACCAGCTGTGAGTTTCTCAAATCCATCTTGTCGGCAAAGCAAGGTGAATGCCCCGCTCCAGAAAAAGCCAGTGGATTTGCTGCAGCCTGTGTTGAAAGTTGTGATGCAGATAATGAATGCTCCGGGGTAAAGAAGTGCTGTTCGAATGGATGTGGACACACATGCCAAGTACCTAAAAACTTGTACAAAGGTAAGGATTTTGGTATTGCCAATAAGTCAAATATAAGCTTGTTGTATACAGGACCACATAGTCACTTAAAATCTCAATTATTTTTACAATTTCAACCAATTTTATGTGATAATGAGCTTTAATTATAAGCAAAGTCCTGAATATATTGCATTTATTTATTAGGTATATAATTGGCCGATACCGATTATCGGGCGAGAAAAATTTGCCGTGTGTACGCAGCTTAACACTATGCCAAATTAACCTCTGGGTTTTATCCTGTTCGCCTTGTCCATGCTTGTTAGCCACAGGAATGGGATAACTCCTACAACTCCTATTTACAAACTATGTGACCTGGAACAGCCTAAATTTAAAGTGGCAGCTCCATAAAGAACACACAGATTTTTTAAACTTAACTTAACTAACATTTTCAGATCACTTACTGATAAAATATATATATTAGCTAAGTACATGTGGGCAATCATATTTTCTCAATACATTCCCTGGTGCTGCTGCTCCCTGTATTGCAGCTTCCCACAATGGTTGTGTTTTACTGTGTCTTCTCATTTTTCAAGTTTGTAAGTCAGTTGACCCATGGAAATACACTTTCTAGATGGCAGTGAGGCAAAGTGGTTTGTGAATTCTAAAGTTCCAAGGGGCTTATTTACCGATCCACTATGAAGGTAAAATTGTGTAAATGTGTAAATATCAAAGGAAATCTTCTACTAAAATGGAAGAACAACTTATACTCTTCCCAAATCATCTAGGTACGGTAAAAATGCACTAAACAAACTATTCTCACTTACTGCCTGTCTTCTGCAACTGTCTTCTTAGTTAGGGATGATATAATTGTCTTTTCTGAAAGATTCCTTTAAAAAGCAGATCGGCAAACTTTACTGTAGATTTTGTCTGCTCTGCATTCAACTAGAATCTTACCCAGAGTGATGTGAAGGACACCTACTAGTGATTTAGAAAGAGAGGGGAAGTGGACCTACTATTGAATTGAAAGGTGCTTTTTCTGAAAACAATCATCGAAATAATATAAACCAATAATACACCAGCAAATAGATCAGAGCAGGATCTTGGATTTTTGTAGGCCATACGTGTTTATGTGAATAATGTTTAGAACCAAAGGTTAGATCATTTGTTAACATTGACCATAGGAAAGTCATGACTACCCTAATGTAGATCTTTCATACCAGCTCATACATGTGTAATAAACATCTTCTGTTCACCCAATGCAGGAGCTGCTCTTTGATTCCTAATGACATACTGCTCAGAGCAAGTTCAGCTTTACATGAGCCACACGAAGGCCCTGGACAGAAAAAGTGGCCTGGGACCATTAACAATGCTTTTCGGACAAGTATGCTCAGTTGAGACAGATCTCATTATATACATTCATCTACCTGTGCTTAGTTAACCTTAACTGAGCTCTTCATTATTTTTATTTCGATTTTCTGTGCAGCTTCAGAGATAAAAATGAATGTACTTTTCTTTGTTTTAGCCGCTGTTTCCCAAGAAGCACTATGAATGTTTAACCAGCTGTGAGTTTCTCAAATCCATCTTGTCGGCAAAGCAAGGTGAATGCCCCGCTCCAGAAAAAGCCAGTGGATTTGCTGCAGCCTGTGTTGAAAGTTGTGATGCAGATAATGAATGCTCCGGGGTAAAGAAGTGCTGTTCGAATGGATGTGGACACACATGCCAAGTACCTAAAAACTTGTACAAAGGTAAGGATTTTGGTATTGCCAATAAGTCAAATATAAGCTTGTTGTATACAGGACCACATAGTCACTTAAAATCTCAATTATTTTTACAATTTCAACCAATTTTATGTGATAATGAGCTTTAATTATAAGCAAAGTCCTGAATATATTGCATTTATTTATTAGGTATATATGTATATATATATATATATATATATGTAATATTGTAATGCTTATGTGCTGAACAATAGCTCTGGGTAAGTAGCTCCAGTTTATAGGCTTGGTCACCAGATTGTTATGTTATTGGGATACTTAACATAAAGAACATAGAAACTCAATGAAGATTTTGTCCTGGTCAATATATGAACCTAGTGTTACAAGGAAAGTTCTAGTCACCATATGGTTTTTGTAGATGTTTGTTAGGGGTATTTAATGTCTGTTTGACTATTTAGCAATGTGTCGCCACTCTAAAACATAGGGTGACACTAGAACAACAAGTGAAAAAAGCCAACCCATTGGAAACAAGGACAAATGAAAACAGTTGATAGAAATTTTAACCTGTTGTAGTCCTTTTACAGTAAGGCTGGAGTGTAAAAGTAAGAACAGCACAAGAAGTCAATAAGTTCAAGTGCCTACAACAAGAGTATGGAAAGGAAGAGAAAGCAGAATGATAGAGAGATAAGCTTATCATTGTGCTGTTCATTAAACCCTTTGTGTTCACCATAAAGAGTGACGAATATGTCTGTAATGTGTCAAGCACACTCAACTGTTCTGATGGCAGACATCCAATGAAGAATACTTCAAAGGTGGCCTACATGTATCACATACAATATTTTTTATAAGATTTAATTTTCTTAGTCTTGCATACATGTTTAATTCCATAAATTAAATGTTTTTTTATTAAAATGTCAGTAATCTTCCAGTTTTAAAATAGTAGATCATACCAGACCACATGCAAGCCTTTTATTATCCTTATCAAGTATGGCCCTTTAAAAATGTATGAACCGTCCATTTTAATACAATATGATAATAATGTTGGAAATAGACTTGGTTGTAACTGATAGCACATGTTTTATGACAGCTGTCATTCATATCTAACATCACATAACTTCTGGAAATAAGTCAGTATGGTAACTATTATCATCATATTATTAATTTAGCATTTCAAAAGAAGTTTTTCAAGCAATATGAATGCAATAATGAATGCATTTAAATCACAGTACCAGTGTAAGAAAGTTAGTAGGGAACTCCATCCAAGAAAATTGACTTATGCTGTAATAGGTTAAAAGTTTCCAGGTTTGTTAGTTGTTTCCTTATGGGGAAAATATTACCATATAGTCTAATATTGTATGTCATGAAATTATTCAGTTCAGTGGTATCAACATGCAAAGAAAGAACATAAGAACAGTTACATGGTCAAATGTAGGATATATAAACATATATTTATAATTAAAGTGTCAGGTATTGACCATGGTCAAATTAATCTCAGAGTACATAACTAGCACAATATTATGCTATTGCCAGGTTAAGGAATGTCTATCAAATGGATGTTTAGAAAGAAAAGCTAAATATCTCATTTGTGCTATTTTGTGCAATGAAAGCAACTTTTCCAACTACCACCATAATGCAAGAATCTTTGGGTTTACCACGACAGAATGGTTTATTATATTTGTTACCAAAATGATTAGCAGCCGTCTATTGTATATAATAAAATGTAGCAAGGTAGTTATTTACATTGCTTAGAAGGCACCTTAACATTGTTTTTGCTTTTTCGATTTTAGAGGCTACTTGTGGCCCATTTGTAGGACTTTAACATTCAGGTTCCAAGCCTCTGGGGGGTGCCTTAAGGTGCGTACACACTTCCAATTTTTACCGTTCAAAACGAACGACGAACGATCGATTGGGCAAAAATCGTTTGTAAAAAAAGTAACCAACGACGCCGACGAACGAGGAAAGTCGTTGGAAACGAACGACCGGACCGGCGGATCGGATTGGACGACGATCGTTGAACATCGTTCGTGTGTACGATCGTTCGTTGATCGTCCATGGTCTGAGCATGCGTGACGAACGAACGTTCGTTCACTTCCTGTCGTGCACATAGTTCCTCTATCGCTCAAACGATCGTATCTATTGTGTGTACAATATCTACGAACGATCGTGTCGTTATCTCTATGTGCAGGATCGGTGCTATACGATCGTTCGTAGATATCGTGCAGGATCGTTCGTCGTTCGTTTTCCAACGATAATAATTGGAAGTGTGTACGTAGCTTTATTGTTTTATTATTGACCAAATCTTGTAGCCTTGGGTTCTGCCTGGGGTTTGGGTCCATCACTATGATCAGTGACTTGATTGAGCAATACTAATCTTGCTTCATCACATTTTTGAAAGACCTCAAAACTTATCTCTTCAAACTTGCTCAAACTTGTTTGTCTGGGCAAAGTCCTCTTCCCCTCTGATGTCATAATTTGTACTGCAGACTTGTCATCTGCAGCCGCTATTTATTGCATTGCACAGTGTAATATGTTGGCAGTTTATAAATAAAAGAAAACAATAATAAGGGAGAGGATGTGCCATAGCCTATGACTACCCAATTTGGATGCTGTTTGCCTCATAGAGTACCTTCATTCTTACTACAGAAAGTGTAGCCTGCAGGCAGGCAGCTGGGGGTGGTTGATATGTTGTTACTAGAACAGTGCATTTTTGTATTGTATGAGCATTTTTTCCAGAATGCAGGAAATGTTCTTTAATTGCATCCTCGAATTGTTAAAAAAAAAAAAGAAATTAATTGTTAAATAGGATCAGTTTTATCTTCTAAAGTTGCTTAGTACCTGTCTTATCTTTGGTATACCCAGGAAAGGTTTGGCTGTATATGGCTTGTGTTTGTAAAAGAAAGTTGGAAAATCATTGAGTTCAGTGGTATTGACAAATCCCCAGATAACAGTCATTATGTTACTACTACCTTCCCAGCAAATGTTCAATGAATCATCTGACATCAGTTCATTGTTCAGCTACTCACAGCAGGATCTCTGCATTCAATGACAGACTCTTAAAGCCCAGATGCTTTTTACCTGGAGGATAAGAGGCTAATTGTTCTCTCTTTATTACCCTTTCATTATCTGAAGAAAGTGATACTAAAGACTAGTTGGGCAATATAAAAGATACATTATTAAAGTCAAGCATGTCCAATTCTGTAAATGTACATTACCTTTAGGTGACTCGTAACTAGTCATTATTCAGAATAGGGCATGTCGTTCAGGCTAGAAAAGCCATGTGTACATCACACCCTTTCATTACATGATGAATTAAAGGAAATGCTTAACTTAATAGTACTAATGATATCTCCCACATCTGGCAGTGTATATTGGTCTAGCAGAAGCACGCTGACACGTCCAATCATTAATGAATTTGAAGGGCAAAAAGACGCATTCCACAGTAGATACAATTCATTTCAGAGGACCACCAATAAAGGTAGAATTGTATTTACATTAGAATAAACTGGGATTACTTTTCCTTTAGTTTGCTATTAATAAAATATTTTATGTGGTTCATGTTCATTCTAAACATTTATTTAGGAACTTTGAGCAGGCAGACAAAAAATGTAATTAGTTTATAGTTCAAGAATATTGTTTTATGTTGTATATTTAGTGTAAGTGCATTAATCTGCCCTGGATTGTTTTGAAGGTACACACTTGCCAGTAAAATTCCATATTGAACTTTATTTTCCACTTACACTTTCCACTTTATTTGAGTGGCAAATAAAGATAAAACTGGGCTAGTTGAGGTCCAGTCTACGTCTCCTTGACATCAGCCTCCTAAATCTCCATCAAAGCGGCTTTAAGACTGGAAACAGATTCTGCTGCACAAATTTGTGCTGGCAAGTACAATGCTGATAGGGGGAGAGCAGAGTGGGGGGAATTATTGGTTTAGTATATTGACGCTCCTGCATTGATTGTTCAGCAATTGATAGATGGGTAAGTGAAACACCTGAATCCCCTATAGCTGAACTCCAGGCAAACAGCTAAATGCACAAATAGAATACATATATGGGAGCTGCTTTGCACATCAAGGGGTTTGTATTTCTGTCTATCAAGTCTTGAGACATGGGGCCTGATTTTTTAAAGCTCTCCAGGGCTGCAGAGAATACACTTTCATCAGTGAAGCTGGGTGATTCAGCAAACCTGGAAGTCATTTGCTAACAAATGTTTTGAATCCTGGACCAGATTCATTCCAGGTTTATTGGATCACTCAGATTCACAGATAAAAGTGTCCTCTCCAGCCTTGGAGAAATTTTATAAATCAGGGCCAAAGCCTTGCTAGGCAGGGAAAGTGACCCTCAATTTTCTTTGCTGCAAGTCACTGAAATATTTACCCACTCTGTGGCAGTACTGCTATTCTCACCTCTTTGCCATGCTGTTGTCTTCTCTCATTATGCACTAGAGTACTAAATATTAGCTCTTTTTTTTACCCCGAGTCAGAACTCTTCTGTATAGTAAATTGCAACAGGCTCTTAGCTTACTTTTATGCAGAAAATCAAATTGGAATAAATTAATGTATTCAGATCTGCAAAAATGTGTGCCATTTATACCAGCCTGGATTTTTGCCTAACTTGGGGATGAAAACTGTCATCACCCACAGTTCATATACCTGTATTTCAAGTCTGGGATTCACAGCCTGCCTGAAATTTAATTGTAATTAGAAAAATACCATTAGATTTCATGTGTTTACAGTGAAATTAGGCAGCACTGATGGTTTACAGCCAACGATTGCCTTTAAAAAAGCTTTGATTTCAGCCTAGAGGCTGTTCTATGTACAAAAATACAATATACTGCTAATTTGGTAATTCTTTGTTCTGTTTTTCATAAACTTCACTGAACAAAAATTGTGATTACTAGGGAAAGACCTGCATCTTTTTTTATTTTTTTTACCTTTACTAGACCTACAAGATAATTAGATTGCATATAAATATAAATGTGGTTATTTTTAGGAGTTTAATGAAAACAATAGCAGTAAAACTTGCTGGGTTTTTTTGTGGTATAGAGTATGTTATAGTTGTAGCAGTCAAGTTTGGAAAACTTTTAGATTAGATGTGTCCTGTTCCTGTTCTATGTCCAAATATTTCTTTAGTGAGCATTTCCTTTTTCCTGCCTAAGCTACTGTGTTTTAGGGCAGCAACGTTAAAACTACGCAATTAAAAGATTAGACATAACAAATAGTCTGTCTGATGTGACGCACCTGGCTAGCTCAGGTTGCCTTTTTTTGCTAACATAGGGATGGTATTTTCTACATTCTTATATGGTTACTTTTTATGTTTGCAAAGGTTCTGCATTGTATTATTTTTTTTCTATGATGTACAAAACATCTTAGTGAATTATATTTTGTAAAAGTATATATGAAAGATGCAAGAACTGGCAATACAAAAAAGTAAATAATGTACAAATGGCTACACCAACAATTTTACTATTCTGGCTGTCCTATTTTTTATTAGCAAGTAGGTTGCGTATGATTCCAGTGATTGCTCTAATTAAACTTTGGAACAAGACAGTCTTACAGAATCTCAAGTGCCAGTATTCTTACAGAGAATAACTTCAGGTCTTGGCTGGTAACCTCAGGGACTGAATATACAGGAGCTGTGCCCAACTTTACTCTTGGGGTGGGTTTTGAAGGAAAAGAACCAACGAACAATGCAGCTGGCTGTGGTTCATAAAAAAAGATCTATTTATTTATATTAAATATATATACAGCATCCAGATCCCATGTGGAAATAACTCGGCTACTTCCTTAAATTTCTATGGAAAAAGCTTAATGAAACAGAGTTTAAGAAAAGGATTGGTAAGGTCGCTGATGGTGCTCTTCCTTTTGTAGTACTAGGGTCCCAGTTCTTTCTCAACCAGGACACCATCTGCATATGATTTGTATTATTTCCCCATGTTGTGTGGATTTCCACCAGGCACTCTGGTGTCCTCCTACATCTCGAAAACATGCAGGTAGGTTAACTGGCTAGGGCAAAAAAATTGGCCTTAAACTATGTTATGTAAACTATGACATATGGCTATAATAGAGAAGTTAGATTGTGAGATCCTCTGACAGTTAGTGACATGACCATAAAGTTTTTATGTTGTTATATATTTTATAATAAACACGGTAATAATTTAATACCTACCCTTTAAATTCTTAGCATTTTTTCATATGCAGCTGTTTTTGTCTGCATTTAACGATTTTTAGGCATAGCATATAATATAAGTGTCTTCTTTATAGGTAATGGAGTATATGATTTTTCACTATTCGTGCACTTCTTACATTTTGGAGCTCATTAGCAAAAAAATATTATAAAATGGCTGGCGCACATCTGGTTGCGCCAGTCACTTCTGTTTCTCCCGAAACACACTTACACTTGTTACTTTTTTTTGTGATCTTTGAATTCATATGTTAACAATTATACTCGGCAGAGTAAGGCTGAATGATTTCCAATCAACTGAGTCCAATGGACCTTAATGCAAAGCAGATGGGGCATTTCTGCATGCAAATTGCAAAATTATTGCACATCATAATTAAGGATGGAGTTTAAAGTGAACAAATTCAATCTGACATGGTTCATGATTCTCATCTCATGGAGTTTTGTTGGAAAGCTGCATGCTTACAGGCAACATATGTAATGTTTACTCAAATAACAGATGTTTACCTTGGCTTTGCCATTATATGCAATGGATAATAGGAGCATTCACATTAAAAAGGATTATCTGGAAGAAAAATCACTGACATTTGAAACTTGATATAGCCTTAACATATGCAATTTTCAATCTCTCTGATTCAGTGAGGTTGATTTACTAGGAGCGTTTAGGCTATTCACTTAGCAAAGTAATTATCACTCTCCAATGAAAAATTCACTTAGCCTACTGAATAAGATGAAGCTCTCCTTCCAATCTTGTACAAGCAAAAATCACACAATACTTGGATATCATTTGGTGGACTTTGCAAAATGAACTTTTGCTACATTCACTGTGCCTGATTTATTTAAGCCTTCCTAGGCTGGAGAAGACACAATTTTATCAGTGAAGCTGGGTGATCAAGCAAACCTGGAATGGATTTCCTCAAAGGCATTTGCTATTTGCTAGCAAATGTTTTGAATCCTGGACCAGATTCGTTCTAGGTTTGCTAGATCACCCAGGTCCTCTGATGAAAGTGTATCCTCTCCAGCCTTGGAGAGCTTTAATACATTGGGCCCAATAAGCTAATTATCCCTTGTTGAGTAATAACTCACTGCAGCACAGTAATCCTTAAAAATCATACATGCAAATAAGGAATTTAAAACATGTATCCGTCTTAATAACATTTTATTAAGTGGATCTTTGTAACATGTTACTTAAACCTAAATTTACTTTTGAATGGATGCTAGGATATTAAATCATGTAACAGATGTGTTCATTTTTTCCTCTCACTTGCATGATTTTAGGCATTTTGCTATCATGGTCCATGCCGTATATTCATTTTTGTAAACATAGGGGTCAGTGTATGAATAATTTGTGAAGATTCACCAAATGTTTACCCTAAAAGTACACATTTACACATTAGTTTCACAAAGAAAAAATGAATGGATCATATTTAAAGGTTGATTCAGACATTTTCATATTGAATCCAATG
The DNA here is from genome assembly GCF_032062135.1 of Pyxicephalus adspersus. Classification (NCBI taxonomy): domain Eukaryota; kingdom Metazoa; phylum Chordata; class Amphibia; order Anura; family Pyxicephalidae; genus Pyxicephalus; species Pyxicephalus adspersus. The sequence continues at coordinate 130,831,780 of NC_092858.1, forward strand.
TGAAAAAATGTGTAACCTTTGGATAAAATCTATGAAAACATTTATTACCAAACCCCATAATGTAGCATCTAATTCACTATTGCTTTCCAAGAATACAAAAGAACAATACCTTCTTTTCTGTTGAGACATTAGTTACACTTAAATTCAAGCTGATGAATATTTTAAAATTTTCTAATGAATTAGTATGAAATTTTTGAGCAATAGGAAATGCCTTTGCTTGATGATCGGCTTTGATGTCTTTTTATTTTCAATAGGTTAAATTGAGAGGAAAAAAACTATTAAACAAATTGATATCAGACATGTAGCCTCTATAGGAGACCTTTACATCCTTGTGTTTGACATGGTCATGTCCAAGTGCTCGGAGGTTACAAGTTTAATTTTATGCTCTGTTACAGGTGTTCCTTTGAAGCCAAGAAAGGAACTAAGCTTCAGTGAACTCCAACATGGAAATCTTGAAATTAAATGGTCTTCAAAATTCAACATTTCTGTCGAGCCAGTGATCTATGTGATGCAGAAAAGATGGAATTATGGGATACATCCAAGTGAAGATGATGCCACACCATGGCAAACTGTTGCACAGGTTTGTCTACGTTTCTTAATATTCATATGGTATTTAGGAATATGTCATATATTTTTTAGATTGTCTGATAAGTTGCTAAGGAGTGTCCGAAATCTCCATTTTGAATAAGATATATCACTAAGCTGGTGCTGTAACCTATTAGAGCCAATGGTCCAAGAGTATAGACAGTTTACATCACTAAAGAAACTTATTCCGTACCCATATTTTTCCATTATATATAAAAATAGCTGTTCATATGCCATCAATATAGTGTGCTCCTATCTTCCATGACAGCATTTTATTTATGTTTCGGAATTCCAAAGTATATGTTGTGAGCCCTGCCTACTTCATTTCCCATGCATCAAGAAGAAAAGAAACCTCTCTTTGTCCTCCTCATTTAAACAACCCCAAATGTTTTCAAGCAGGGAACAAGGTAGTTAGCAGATCACCAGTTTTCAGCAAATTCACTTTTTGCACAGATATAACAAACCACATTTAATGGTATATATAGCAGACTTGAAGGGAGTGAATAGGAGAAGTTCATTGGTAGGGTTTGCATATATTTTCATTGTGTTCATTGAGCTCAGTAAATTAAGAAACTGCATTCACTTAGGTCATCCAAGGACAGCCTAATTATTTTATTTTCTTTGGCTAATGTAGGATACTAAAAGTGTAGAAAGTTTCAACCTATTTACATAGGTCAGTGAACATACCTTTCTCAAAAGGAAACATCCAGATTGAAACATCCAAATTGAACAGTCTTTATTCCTATAGAAAGTGAACTCAATAGAATCAGTTTTTATAGTCACTTGGAGATTCAATGCTGCATTTAACAAACACAAGATGCAACATTGACATTGAACAGTTCTTTCTGGTCTACAGAACAAGGTCTACAGAACAATGAAAAAACATAGAAATAAAGAACAGATCATTTTTATACAGATAGGTGCCATGCTGTGTACCCTGACTTTGATTATTTAATTTTATTTAAAAGGTCCACACTCTATAGAACACAAAATAGGAGTTTCTTCAGCAATATGTTTAATTTATTTAATATGTGAAGCGGTCCATCTGGCTTGGTACTTTACCAAAACCATTTTCCATCCAGAGTAGAAAATTGCTTTTACATTACAGATATTTTAAAATGATGCCAAGGTAAACCTAGAAAGGGGAGTAAAATGTTGTGGTTGATGGCTAGTCTATGAAGTGGGAGTATTTGGCCTACTGTCAATGTTAACTTTGTGTGGCCTTGCAAAAAAAGTTTTCATTGATCTTTTTTGCACTCCTTGGGATGATAAGTTTTAGGTTAAGTAATTTAACTGACACTTATGGCAGGTCACAAGTACTTAGGCAAGACTGGCCTTATAGAGGTGAAGTGTGTTTAAGTGAACATTTGTCCACTTCAAGCATCCAGTTTTGGAATAAAGATGTTCTGCTTTATTCCCCTGCACATGATTGGATGTTTGAAATGCACAGCACTCCCATATTATACAATGAACATATCATTTCTGTCTGTATAATATCCTGAAAAGCTAATAAACATGCCCGAAGGTTACAATTTATCTTTCTATTCTTTATGCACCTTGCCATCTTCTTATTGCCTTATTCTTGTAACTTCCAGCTACTCATAATTTACTTTCTCTGAAGGTTTCATCTGCTAAAATTTTGTCTTCACCAATCCCCCCCCCCCCCCTCCTCCCAGTCAATGTGCTAAGGAGTTGGAGTTCTTTAGAACTGAAGATAGAATAAAAAGAAAAGAAAATCAAATACANAATGCAGTAATGTACAATTTAAGGGAAGGCTGAGTTTCAGATTTAAAAATAAAGCTGATAAACCCTTCTCACAAGGGGTTAATGTTAATTAGCACACAATAGGTAAAGAAGCAAAAAGAGAGCAAATGATAAACTGTATGGGCCTAACAATGTTGGAACTGAAATTACCTGGAATGGTTTCTAACCTTCCTGCATATGTTTAATCAAACAGATACATTAGGCTAATGGAGTTCTTATGCAGTCTTTCTTATAAATCCATTGATTCCTCGCCCTGTCATATATGGCCAAATAAAACACATTTGCTGGAGTAATGCTTGGATGGAGAGGCTGAAATAATAAATGCAAGCCATTCCAATAATACTGGTTAGTTTTATACATAGTAAATGATCAATTACCTGGTAAAGAAAACAATTTAAATGTATATAGAGCTACACAAAAGAGTATTTCAGCCTATTATGCGGGTTATAAATATACATGACCTTACACAGTTTTTGTACAATAATTTTAAATGGAAAATTGTGTTTTACTGAAGTTAGACAAAGATCTGTTTCACCCATATGTTAGTCTTGAAATTTAATGTGGCACAGCATTAAGAAAAGTATTTTGCCTGTATATAGTGAATCTGCATCATTATTTGACCATCAAACAGGACAGGTTGACTGTTTATTGACTCTTTGTTGTAGCCAGACCAGTGTCAAATGGTTTATATTTGGTTGCTGTGGGCTAGTGCCAATTGTAGTGAGCATTACACTGCCTACACATGACTGGACATTTGTACATTATATGATCATAACAAGACATGTTTGCCATGGTTGGGCAGCACGGTGGCTCAGAGCTCAGTGCTCTGGCTTTTGCAGCACTAGGTCCCAGCTTCGAATCTCGGCCAAGACACTGCATGGAATTTGCAGGTTCTCTCCGTGATTGTGTGAGTTTTTTCTCCGGGAACTCCGGTTTCCTCCCACATTCAAAAAAACACGCAGTTAGGTAAATTGGCTACTCTCCAAAATTTACCTTAGACTGTAATAAAGACAAATGACTGAGGTAGGCACATTAGATTGTGAGCCCCTTGATGATGGCAAGATATAAATACTGTGTGATACAATTGATTGCACTATGGAGAAAGTAATGGCATGAACAAGTTTTGGAAGTAGTTTCTATTCCCCTAGAGGTTTTACAACATGTGGGTACATTCTTGTAGCTGATGAGTGATTGTTGCTTTTTTTCACATGAAAAAGGAAACAGACCCTTCAGTGCACATGTCCATGCTCATCATCACCACCCATCAAGGGAGACCATTGTGATGGGTCCTGCAATATCAAATAGATAACTTACTATTGGGAAGTCTTATAAACACTATATAATGAATAATCATCTTACACAAAATTGTGCATAACATGACTTTTAGGGCTATATAAATTAGAGCTAGACCTGAGCAAATATTTGAAAAAAATGCCACAAAAATCTTATACTACAACAGAAAGCACAAATAGTTATGGAAGTACTAATCAAATTGTAGATAATAAAATAAGTAATAAAAAATCAGAGTGATGGAATTCATCAAATGTATTAGAATTTTTTAAAAGGATCTGAGCCATGTTCAATGAACATTATGGAGAGTAGGTTTATTGGAGGGTTGGAATTCCTGATGGCATGCACAGGTGTTCTCTATAAAAGGACAAGAGAAGTCCTGGAGGCAACTTGGAAGTATTGATCGTCATTTAAAAAAGACATTTATGAGAAGAGCAATAGCTTTTGAAGAGGGGTTTATGTATGGAAACCTAAAGCAAAGTTTGACAGAGTGGAGCAAATATTTGTTGTATTAGTAAAGCTGTTGTATTTATAACATATTAGTCACTAAAATGCTAACAAATAGAACACATCCAAAACTGATATATTAGGCTTTTACTAATTTTCATTGAATTAATATCTATCTGTCTTTCTTGAGCAGACCACAGATGAAAGGATACAACTTCCTGATGTGAGACCAAGCAGATGGTACCAGTTTAGAGTGGCTGCAGTGAATGTTCATGGAACCCGAGGCTTTACAGCACCCAGCAAACATTTCCGTTCATCAAAAGGTTAGTAGTACCTACAAAGTGATAGCACATACTTGTCTATGTAAAATATTTAGATACTACTTGTATACAGTAATTAGTGTGTGTCATGTTTGTCAGTCATGTTACACAAGAAATCATACCTAGCCTTTTAATATTGCTAATATGCATATTTGGAAATCCTATCTTGTCGACCTAAACTTTATTATTGAATGGCAGTTACTCTGAGAAGGCTTATTTTTCTCCTACAAATTCCTCAGTCGCTGCAATTCTTCTCAGCTTATAGTTTGTTTAAGTACAAGTGACAGTTTAACATCAACAACTTGTATTTCTAGTTTGAGTGTAAAATGTTTGCGTAGTGGAATTGTTTCTAGAAGAAAAAAGAAAAGATTAACGTCACATTTTCGTGAGATAAAAATATCTATTCTATTTTTTATCCCCCAAGAATAAACATTCCTAGTGTTCTCTTTTTGTCTTTTATTACCTTCATTGACATGACCTTTTTCCCATATTGCCTTTCCCCTATAATGAGTGCACACATTTAAAGCTGTACTCCAATGTAAATATTTTAAAGAAAACGCCCTGCATAAAAAAAAATGCCACAGGATGATTACTATTAAAGGCCAATTTAGGTTTCATGCCATTTTCTCTGGATAGCCTGCATACAGTATGTACGTTATGATTTTTAACTGAAATTTCCTTTACAGATTATTCTGTTAGAGAAAATGTGGTATACTGTTCTCCCTGTTTTATCACTCCAGTGCTCTAGGTTGGAAAAGATCGTCCAACTTTCAGACTTGCAGTAAGGCCCCTTTCAGAATTGTGATTCATTGCAACACGATACAACCAATTAGGAGCAGTTGTGAACCAATTTTTGTGTGTTTGCAGTTGTGGTGGGGTTGTGGCGTAGTTCCTGGAAGTGGCAAGTCACCTATGCCCACTTACTAAAGTGGCTTTTCCTTCTTTTTCTTTTCTTGGGACAACCACACCACAGACTCAAGGGCAGCGCATGCAAATATGTTGCACTGTAGTTTGCCACTCCTGGGCACATAGCAGCGGTTTTCTTTATGCCCGGGAGTGGCTAATCATGGTTTTTCCACCACAAGTGTGAAATGGCCCAATATTGGCCATTACTATAATCTTTTATTGTTTCAACCTCAACAACTATAACAAGTGCATGATATTGTTATCATAAAATGCTATCTTAAATAGTGCTATCCTAACACATTGAGTGGATTCCATGCTAATGCTATAGACACATGCTAGTTAATTGTTACCCAAGATGAAGTATTGTTAATTGCTGCGTTTATAGTGGTCTCCCAAAATTATTTGATGACAGGATGACTGCTTAAATTTTCTTTTCGACTGACACCTACTCGTCCTCTCCTATCTATTGAAATAAACAGGGCTGTGTGTACAGAGCATGTTCATTCTAATGTAGCTAAAAATTATCACAAAAGATTGTTTTCCAGTAGCAGAAATTTGAAGTCTATCTTCAGCTTTCATTTCTTTTACAACTATTTTAAATCTTGTAAACACTAGTGCTTTTTATTGGTTCCTATTAAGACTCCATAGGCCATGAAAACAAACCAATACATAATCCTAAAACTCTATGTGGGTATGATAATGTGATCTGTGAACCCATATTATTCCTAAATAAATAGAATTTTATTGTACAAAAACAATTTAGGATAACTCAATATTTCCCACTGTTATATAAAAATGTAACATATCACATGGTATAGTAATTGTATATCATTTTAACCTTTGTGAACAAACAGCAATAACTCATAATAACACTAAGTAAATCTTGTTTTAAGGAAGCATTAAGCCTTATCCAGTTCAAGTAAAAGGCAGGTCAAATGTTAGCATATATCAACCACTTTCTAGCCATTATCTGCTCTCAGAGGCACCAGTTAACTATTAAACATGAACACAACAAAAGAATCAATATATTACTTGGGCAACACTCACTTATCTAGTTAATGTATCCACTAAGGCAATGACACTGTGCTAGATAGTAAAGTTACAAATACAGTCAATTGTTAGCTGGCCAGATGCTATTAAGAGGTAAATACTTAAGCCCTCATTTACTCAAAATCAATCAATTGTAAGTGCCACAACATAAAAACAAGAAATATGTGTGTCTCTGGATATATGGAATAACTTGTATCAGCTATGTAGAGGTAGTGGTGTCTTTATTTTATTGTATACATGGGCAATTTTAAGACTTCTAAGAAGGATAGCAGCACAGTGAGCACAAAATCATCCATTTTCATTGATCAGAAGGGCTTTAAAAGAAACATCCGTTCAGCTGGGCCCTGTAAAGCAAGCGAAATGTGATTATAACATCATCATCATAACATGTTCATAATGACACCATCACTTATGTATGATGGAAAGTGCTACATGCTGCTAATTGCAAGGGTCATCTGAAGCCTCCACAAGTAGTGAAGTAATGTGCCAAGTCTTTTGGAATGTCACTTGCTGTGGTGTGACAGCTGTGGTCTTATCTAATGTCAGGGACAGTTTTTGCCACCATAAACCCTTATCAAATCTTCAAATGAAGGTGAACCTGTTTTGTCATCTCAAAAAACTTTGGCAGCTTATCCTTTTGCTTTTTTAGGGTCGGCCTGTGTTGCTTATGGCAGTGTCATGTTCCCGACCTTTTTTATAGTCACTGTGAGTGTGACATAATATTAGGCTAATATCCGGCAATTATATTGCAACTGAAACTTACCACAATACTGTGTTTAGAGCTGATGCAGACATTGAGCCCAAGGGACAGTCAGCTGTTCAGCTATATATATTGTGATGCAGATCTCATCATTGAATTCCGTTGCAATTGGTCATTGGAAATGGTAACCATCCACAGGAGTAGGTCACCACATGTTGGTAATAAATTGCTAAATGATAAAATATGTATACTATGCATTATTTAGCCATTAGTGTACACAGTAGTTGCATCATTTCAGTATTCTAATGTTCTGTCCAATCTTTTTACATTCTGGTCTGCTCTTCTCTCTACCCATTACCTTATTTAGTTGTCCCATGATCACAGCCATTCTCAAAAGTACATAATCAATATGATCTGCAATATTCTTTCACTGGCACAGCCATGCCACTCTGTGAATGAATCAAGGTACAAACCAGAGTGCCTTTTGTTTATTGAACTTTTGGAAGTGGATACCTTTTGAAATCATTTTTTTCTGCTCATGCACTGTTATGATATCATGAACATTAATGACCCTCAATAGATGCCATCGTAATATTAATACATTTAACACATCTCAATGCAAATTTGGATACTTTTTAAATAAATAGAATTATGTAATCAACCATTGCTGACCTATTCTTTAAACATAGTACAGACTTCCTGGCAGTAATGCTGATCCTGGCTTCTCTGGTTAATGAGTCACTAGCCAAATACAAGCATGCAGCCTACTTATTCACTTTTAAGTAATGCTTCTTATAATCCCAGCCCTGTAATTACAAACCCAACCAGACGATGCCTTGTTGTCCTGTGGACAACAGTTTGGGACGTTATAAATATACAGCTGGAAAAAGAGACAACGACAGTGTTGTATTTATTGACCAGTTTCCTTATTTCATTTTCCCAAAGACTGAAAGATGAAACTCAACTGGTCACTATGCTCCAGCTGCTCTTCTCTTCCTATGTCCTTTACTCCATATTTTTATCAAAAGCATCTCAGTTGATACAGAACACTGATCTCACCTCCATGTGGCCAGAGTTTGAATGGAAACTTGCCTATTAAATTTGAGATTGAATAGCATCTATGACTAATTATGTGATTGACAATAAACTAATTCCAAGTGCAAATGACCTGTTGCTTTGCACGTTTTCTAAGTGGAGATCTTCTTTAGGTACTGGCTTTTCTTTAAAGTGAAAGAAGTCTTTAGTACACATTTTTATTTTTCTAAACAAGTGTTTGGCATTGGCAGCAAAACCTGCAAAGAAAAAAGCTTCAATCCATTCTTTCTTGAGGCATAAATCCCATGTTGAGAGTGATTTCATGGTTACGTTGCTGAGTGCTAGTAAAATCAAAACAGACACCCACTGCCTACAATAAAAATCTTTCTCACTCCCTCTTGGGACTAATGATTTTCTAATGTCAAGCAGCTGGCTTATGTGTGTCATTTAAGGAACACAGAGGAATCCTAAGGATATGTCTTTAATGTTTCTGAGTGCTGGAAAGCTTGTCTTTAGCACCACTTCAAGACTTCAAGGTTGCAGGTCACAATGATAACAGATAACATGAAGTGAACTGTTTTTAAAAGCATAATCTTCCAATTTTTACAGTGCTCACACAGTCTTACTACCTGAAACTCTACAGCAGATGTTAAATTGCATTTGTAAGCAATGCACTTTGTATGTTTCTTGCAATGTTAAATATAATTTTAGTTTTTTTATGCTTTTATTACAGTATGTTTATTACAAAAAAATATGAAATCATTTCACTGTCACATGTGATAAAATACCTGTTGTTTTTGTTTATATATATATAGAGATATATCTAATCAGAAGCCATGGGATAAAAGATAGGGAAGTGATTTTTACCTTAAACTAGAGTTGATCTGAATTTGCATAGAAAGCAAAGCTGCAAGTTCCTCATGTATTTTTATTTATATATTCCTGCAAAAACATTCCAATATATTTCCATATATTAGGTTGCCTGCATAACGTGAATAAGTACTGAATAAGTACTATCATAAGAATTTGTGAATCTGTGCCTATGGCAACAGAGTAATAATCAATAGTTGAATATAGCTGTTAGGGGTGAGATTTGATTCAATTTTGTAACCAATGAGTGCATTAATGTCCAGAGAATATTCCTGTTGATCCAATTTGCAATAAAGTTTCCGGCTGACAAATTTCAAATATATAGCAATATTTTCAAATTTCTTCATGAATTTTCTTTATTTGTTACCAAATTAGCCAAATTAGTGTAGACTTTTGTTTATGTAGAGTTTCTGTACTCATTTGTAACAATGGATAACATTAACTTACACTCAATTGTTATCTTGAATTTATGATGAATTGTTAATTTGATAAGATTTGATAAGATAAGAAGAAAATTGTAAGAATGTCTTAAATAGTCAACTTTTCTAACTTTCCCTCCAGATCTCGTTATGTGGCAAATGGCCTAGGCACTGGGTTGTAAGTGTAAAAGAAAGTACTATTATATGAATCAGATTATTCTGTGTTTCAAGAGAGATCAAATGAGTAAGGCTATGTACATACATCAGATGATTCTTGGCTGATACGAGCCGCAAAGCTCGTCTTGGATGAGAATCTGACATGTGTACAGAGGCTGTACAACATCTTTTATGGATTCATCCTACATAAAAAAACTGTAATAAAAGTGAAGTAAAGAGAGCGCAGCAGAGTACTGCTTGCACATTTTCCTCCCTTCCCTCCCTATAGAACAGAACGGCCCTGTATGTAGAGCACTCGTTCATTCATCTTTCCGTTACTTGTCATTGATCATTTCCAACAACAAAAATCTAGAGTGTGTACGCAGTCTGTGCCTAGAATTTTGGCCATGTGCCGGTGCAGGGGGCAGTTTAACCTTAAATTCTTAAATAATCAAGTACCTTCCCTATGGCCCTTTAGAAAATACATACTTTTTTTAGGACTCTTACATCAACCAAATTAGCCTTGATTTTTGTTTCGAGGAATCCCACCAATGCACTCAGTTGTGCCAACCCAGAAAGCACCGGTCAGGACAAGGTTGTCCAGCTAGGTAGGGGATGCAGCTTTGTATTTAGTGGGTATGCATCAGCATTGTCACCTTAACAGCTGAACTACATTAGAAGGTTCAACAGGTAAAAGTAAGGCTTTGCAAGAGCACTAATTGAAATCAGAAAGCAAATTCACATGTTTATATCAAACTTACATGATCTTTAGTACATTGTTGTTAAGAGATAAAAATAGAATACTCAAGCAAAAACTTTTTTTTTATGGAAAGCCATAATTCTGCTTTAAATAAATGCCACCAATCATTTAGGTGTGAAATAAACAGACCTTAGAATGACAGCCATTGACATGTGGTTGGCTGATAATGAACGTACACCATTTTTAGTGTGTTGTTGTCAAGAGATAAAAATAACTGAACACATTCTATTCATATCTTTGACAGAATAATTGCCTTTTCATGTCATTTAATTTTTCTGAGATTTTTTTTAACAACTTTTATACAATAGTTCAGTGTGATGGTGAAAGATTACTTCAAACAAAGACAGGGGATTTTACTTATTATGTTGAATATTTGACTAATGCAGTGAGCGTGGAAATGTATTAAATAGCTAATTTAGCACTGCAAAAACATCCAGGTGCATGCTGAAGTTGAAAGAATGCCTGACCTCATTTTGTTAAAGGCTTTTAAGTTGCCTCTCCTTTTGTTCTTAAACTATGAGTGACGCTCCACTTGACCTGCTATTTTTGTACGCAGCGAGGCTCATGTGAAGTACATATCTGTGACTATATTGTGACATATATCAAATTGAGCAGAGATGCATTTCCATGAATGGATATAACCACCATTGAAAAGACAGCTTAACATTCAGTTTAAAATAACACAAGAGCTGGCGGAAAAAACTTACACCTTGTAAAAATAGATCAATGACTAATATGTAACAAAGAAGGTGAGCATCCATAATGCATCAGGAACCCATGTCAGTTTAGGTAATTGTGCATTTAGGTTTTTAATTATTACTTGGTGTTTCCTTAGCAGTGAGATCAAAACACATGGCAGCCAACCAATGAAAGTTCATTTTGATTTGGGTTAGTGGAAGCTCAAAGGGGACCTAGAATTTTGTATTTCTGTTATGTATTATCACTCACAAAAATAAAGCAGCCCATTGCACCCAACAATGCCTATATCTTCTGGCACTATTTTTGCTTAGGTATCTTCCAGGGTCAGTATCTACATCCAGAGCTAGCTTGCTGGCTCAGAAATGACACAATCATGTAAATCCTTAAACTTGTGCAGTTTATGGCAATGTTCCCAAATACTACATTTAACAAATATAAATCCCATATTGGGCAGAATAAAAAAGTACATTTTCTTTTTCAGATCCATCTGCTCCACCAGCACCAACTAATCTCAGGATCATCAATTCCACCACGAACAATGACGGTACAACAGCTGTGCGGGTTACATGGGATCTTCCAGAAGAGCCTGATATACCAGTACATCATTATAAAGTGTTTTGGAGTTGGACGTCGCATGGCAAATCTGTTGTACCAACCAAGAAGAAGCGTAGGAAGACAACTGAAGGGGTATTGTATATATATTTTTTTATTGATTGACCTACATTTTGTAAACCATTTTCATCCAGTTTTATTAGCCAGTGTTTGCTTATAGTTGAATATTTAGCTAAACCAAGCTTAATTTCTATTTTTATTATAATACTTGCAATCATTTATCAGATCTCCATCTCCATCTGCATTAACCAAACTGTACCAGTATATTTGACATGTGTGAAATGTAATAATGTTGACTTGCAAGTTTAGAACATTGCATCATCACTTGTTGGTTCCTCCAAAAGATTGTTATCCCATTAATATATAAGCCAAAAGATCGGAGCGTGTAGAATCCTTATTTATTTTTGTATTTTTACTCATTAAGAGATATCGTTTCAGTGCCTCTTCAACAAAATGCTTTTGGATGTAGGTTGGATAACCTTTCTTGGTGATTAGGTAAATCACTAGTGTACCAAGGAAACATATCTGAGAGTTAATCCAATGAGTGCACATGTTGTGTTGAAAAATTCAGTTTATTTGTATTAATACATTGACATCTGATTCTACACATAACCAGAAATAGAACATAGTGACATTTATTGTGGATTTAAATGATATCCTCTTTTTTTAAGAACCAAAACTACGTAATTCTGGAAGGATTGCAGCCAAACAGCAATTACATGGTTGAGATTCAAGCCATTACATACTGGGGACAAGTCCGTTTGAAAAGTGCAAAGGTCTCATTATACTTCTCTTCAGGCCCATCAAGTAAGTACATACAAATAATGTAACACTGTCTTTAACCCCCCCTCTGTGGGCATTTTTCCCCTATAATTTGTTTTTTACTTTTACATTCACCCTGAACTGCAGAAATCCTTTCCCTACCCTCTGTCACATCATCCCAGGGGCTTACAAACTAGGTAAGGATCCTAAAAGGTACCCCTATATCACTTTGTTCAGATGCAGTAAGCCTTGAAGAATCACATTCACTCCTTCCAATAGGTGATGCGAATAGCATGGTGCTGTGAGTCAGTTACAGCTTCTTAGATGAAACAAGGCAAATTCTGTTCTGAATGGCACATTGGAAATTGTTATTACGAGGGACAACTTTAATAACCCCCTTACTTGTAACAAAGGGAACAGTAGCTGCTTTGGCAATAGCAATGATAGCAATTCAGAGCATTTAATGTTGTCACCATGTCAAGGAAGTAACATAAAACAAAATATGCAGCTATTTCAATTAGTGCATTTGTGCATACCTGTATTCCCTTAAATAGGTAAGTAAAATAGTAAGAGACTTGAATGTGTTATATAGAGATAAGTATATAATACTAATAACATAGTGTCAATAGTGCATAACTATCCATCATTATTTATTTAGAAATCTAGAAATTTCTTTAAGCTGACTTTACATGGACCCGACGGTATTCAGCCAAACTTTTTTCAATGAATGATACCATTCATTTTGCTACTTATAATAATATAAATACACATGATCTGTTTTACTGGTTGGGCTATTAATACTGACAAAGAAGAATCCTCTGTCAATAAAATATTGGAACAATTTGCAACAAATTTAAATCAGTGTATGCATTTTTATTCCTAAATGATCTTGTTTGGGTCCTAATAAATCATTTTATTATTTTCAGAGGATCAAGTATCAAAAGTCAGCAAAATGAAGACTGATACTTTAGTTTCACCTCAAAGAAAGCGCACAGCTCATATGCTTGAAATTGGAGCTCCGTTCTACCAGGATAATCAACTTCAGGTCAAAGTGTACTGGAAAAAGAATGAAGGTGAATGCAAAGATCATTTTTAAAGTGCTTGATGTCTTGTTCTGTTAAGTTGCGGTAAAACATAGGCACGTATTCTAGTTTTTAATTGTGTTATAGGGAGCAGTACTGAGCATTTTTCATGTTGGGAAATGGTATGCAAAAGTAATATTAAACCAGCATGTCAGATTATGACTAATGGTGGTTGGGTAGTCCTAATTTAAGTGAATTCTGACCTGGATTGGATCTATTCTGATTTCAAATTGTAACTCATAATTTGAGCAATCCAACTTCCGATTCAGCATTACTACTGTATACCTGTCATTGACAGATATAGTAGGCTACATAATAATGACAGCTGCCATTGTTTGGTAACTGGACTGGCTGAGCTGTACTATACCTGTAAAATCCACATAAGGGATATTTCCCTTCATACAACATAAAGTGACAGGGTATCTCTGCAGAGTGATGGGAAATCACTTTTCGGTGGCCAGGGATTTATTCATTTGCTCATTCAATGCACCTAACCTCATAAAACCAAAGACCCAGCGTTCAATAAATGTAGTGAGTGCGCAATCAGTCTTGAGTTTGCCAAGTTAATTGTTCATGGTGTAATTATATTGATTGCTTCTCATGAAATAAACAATTACCTGACAGAGTGCCAGAGAACTAATCATAAATCAGGAAAATTAAATTATTGTTTTTAACCTCCCTAGCGGTTCTTTTCTTTCCGGTTTTATTTGTCTAAAAGCGATGTATTTCATGAAAATTTATTTTACAGTATAATATAATAGTATGAGTATAATAAAGTTTGAAACACAAAATCATGTAAAAACTATAAATTGAATAAATTAAAAAATCTATATATTTAAAAAAAATTTTTTTAATTTTCTTGAAATTAAAAAAAAAAAAACATATTATACTATTATATATACTGCAAAATAAATGTTCCTGAAAACAATGTACTCCTTTTACACATATAAATCCAATGTATTGCATTGAATACAGTTATTTTGTATTGAATGCAATACAAATGGATTTTGATTTTCCCGCCCCACCGGCAACTTACACACGCACCGACGTCACCGGGAAGTCCCCCGGTGACTCCTTGTGTCCAGAAGCTGGCCGGAGGAAGAAGGAAGAGGACAGAGATTGAGGCGATGGACGACGCAGGACGCCGGCGGATCAAGTAAGCCTGTATTTACTAACCTTCCATAGGTTTATGTACCCCGAGTGTGACTCAGGGTTACCGCTTTCAGCAACTTTTTTCTACCCCCGAGTCACACTCGGGGTTACCGCTAGGAAGGTTAATAGATCCTGTACATGATTGATAAATCTATATACTATGTGACAATAGTGTTGTTTGCATTGCTTAAAATTTTAGTTGAAAATGAATTGTTTGTTTGCAATTGCTAGTACCTAAATTATTTGTCATTGGAACATGTGGACATGTATAATATATATACATTGCTATTATTATGACAACTGTAAATAAGATTTCCTATCAGTTTCTGTGCTGGTGACAGTGGTCACCAAGATATACAAAATTGAATGAATATCATCAGCAGAAGCACAGTAAGCAGAAAAGCCAACAGGGGTTGGATACCTATTTTGGGATAAACAGGATTTAGCTCAATGTGTCAAATACCTGGTTTCTTCCGTAATGCCATGTAGTGTATGATCTTCCAGGAGAAACCATAGTATACCCATGATGAGGGTATATGTGTATTACATATTTAATCAAAATTGTGAAATATGTACAGTGGCTGGCGAGTTTAAAGTTGATGCTTTGCAAGAAGGGGGCTGCCATAGAGGTAAGTATAAAGCCATTTCATTAAGATAGGTAGATATTTTCTATAAGTGACTCCGTGCATCCAAGGTAATAATAAATGCTCTCATTATTTGTTTTAGGGATCCAATGGCTTTTGCTAAACCATGCCACTCATGTACAGTTAATTCCAAATTAGCCTACTGGCCCTATGTGTGTCTGGAAATGGAAAAAATGTATGTCTGCCATGGAAAAAATGGCATTTATCCAGAATTATTTTTTTCTTCTGGAAAAGAATATTTACAGGAATTAGCACATTTTACCATCTCTGCTAGTTAACTTTGCTCCAGTGTGACAGAACCTGGACGCGCTCTTGAATGATCTATTTATTGGTGTTATTTCACCTCAGGCACTAGTGTCATGCCAAACACATGGATGATGATAGTAAACTTAAAATGAGTGCCTCCCACCTAAATTCAGTGCAGATGACTCCTAAAACTCTGGTCCAATTCCTTTAAAAATCCATATGTACCAAAATAGCTAGAATTGCAATTTTTGGGCCAGATCATCCTAAAAGGTATTTCAATGGTGAAAAGAAAACAAGCATTATCATATGTATAATTTATGTATATTAGGGTTATGTAGAAATAAATAGTTGAAGTCACGTAACCTGTACATTTCAGGACATTCAGTTTCTTTATAAACCCTTGTTTGGACCACATTTTATTCGGTATTTAACTAGCAGGGCAGTCTCAGTTCAACCAGAAAGAAATTGGAATTTTTACTTTTTTAAGATTCATTTTTAATAGGATTAGCAATCTTTCAGTCTTATAGCTCATTTAATTAACAAAATAACAAAGCTGTTTAAACTGAAATGTTTTATGTGAAACTAATACTGACAAACATTTACAGCTTGAGAAGTAAGCAAAGTTACTAAAACTCAACATAAATAACACAAACAAAACAAAAAAGGATAAAAAAAAACAATCATTTAGGTAATAAAGGTCACTCCGTATCTAACCTACAAACAACATTTTACTGTTGAAACTTATAAATGTTTGACACTCTGAAATTTGGGATGGGACTATTCTACTGGGGGAGGATGCAGATTAGGTGAGATTTTAGCTTTGCCCTGCATGGGCAAATATACAACCCAATATTACCTCAATGGTATAGTACAGTCTGGAAGACGTGTACTATTGTGATTTGAATTTTAACTATAATTAATGACTTGTCCACACAGGGATTTGTAATGTTGAATGCATTGCTTGAATTTTGTTTAGCTATGTACTAAGCAATATCAATTTAATATATATATATATATATATATATAAATAAAAATATATATATAAAGATTTACTTGTGAAATTAATTCAGCTGCCTTTTTCCATCAAGAGCATTTTTTGTGCAAAATATATTTTGACATTTCCAGGGCATGAAGTGATAAGAGTGGATGGGTTGGTGTATACAGAGCATAGCATCATTTGAAGTATGGGCAGCTTAATATAAAAATCTATACAAAAGTCATATACTGTATATACAAAAGATTTTTCCAGTAACATTGAGTAGTACATTGTAACCAGCCATGCATCAATAAATCCCCTTCAGACATAACAGCTTTACAAAGTTAGGACTGCAGAGTCAGATCATGTGAAAATAATAAGGAGATTAATGGGATGCGTTCACATTATTTGGAACATTTTTTTAAGAAGTGTATTTAGTCGTATATGTTGACATTGATCTGTATTTATTATTCATCATCCTAGCTTGTTTCTACTTGTCATGTCATATCAATGTTTATGGATTTTGAGATGAATTTGGGGGCAGTAATATGTTTAAAATATACATGGATCAGTACACTCAGCTCTATATGCTTTAAAACCATTGCAGTGATTTTTCCATCATCAATCTTAAATTATTTGAAAATGTGTAGTAGTTTCAAAACAGAAGACCTCCATAAAGCACTGCTTGCAAATAAACTGGGGATGCCACGTGGACAATATGTAGCTTGAGAGAAATATCAGCATAAACTGCACAAAAAGAGCAAACAGCTAAAAAGGCAGACAGGCTTAACAATTTGTAATAGGGCTCCATAGCAAATCTATTGTGTCATTATGACTCTGTAATTTTCATTTCATTAGTCATTTATGGGGCAAGAAGTAATTTGAAACATCCCCAGTGAATGAAAATAGTGAGGCAATAAAACAATTAATTTACATGGACTTTGATACCTTAATTAGGACACTTTGGCTACAGTTTGGCTTTGCCCAAAACTTTTTTCAAAAAACTGTAAAGACCAATTAACATTAATCTATGTATCCATATGGGCTTCAATGTGCGCATCTGTATATAAATGGTCTTTTTCAAACTAGAACCTCAGTGTCCCCCACAATCCAGAAATCACCAATTGTGCAAAGATTTGCTGCTGTCCAATGGCTTGATAAAGTATATATATATATATACCATACTCATATGCCATTAGTACAGCCTAGCTATTTAAGCTATTTAACCTAACTGTTTATATATATATATATATATATATATATATATATATATATATATATAAACTAATAACCCAAAACTGTCCTGAAAGTTCTTAAACTCTGTCTTCATTTTTTTTCAGGAGAATGGAAAGGTTAGTCATCTTAGTACTGATGTACATGATGGGGAGATTCGACCTATTTGTGATTTGTGTGATTGATTATTATCACAAAGACAGATGTCCAAAATTATATGGTTCCTGCCAGAAAAAAAAGTTGCAGAAAAATTCTCCAATGATACATTTTTCTTTGATTACTGTCTGAAAGCTTTTCCCCTTCACTTTGGTTAGGCTTCCATGCACTTCCTGTTGTGTCTTCAAGACAAAAGTGAAATATTATCTTTATCAGTGAGATAAATCTGTATCAATGAGATACAGAGTGAAAAAAAGCCAACGGGTTTACTCATTCTCTATTTTTTACATAAGAAAATAACAATAATAATTTGGTTGTGAGTATTCTTTAAGGGAAAAAAAGTTTATAATAAAACTACAGCTATATACAAACTATACACTGGGAAATTGGTAACGAAGAGGTATATTTAATCTGTAATGGAACTCCTTCTGCTTAATTTTGTAATAACTATTTTAGTTACTATTTTAGTTATTAAAACCTAAAATGTCAACTGACATACTTTTCCAAACTACTGAAATGTACAATTTGTAGTATAAACATATACCTATAGCCAAAGTTTAAATTACGCTATTTACATATATGCCTGTTTATGTTACCTGTAAAAATAAAATACACAAAAAGACAAAAGAACAAAAGGTGAATATTTAAAATTCCTTCTCTCTTTTGGCTATTTTCAAAGTGAAGAAGCGTGGCAAAAAATCCAGGGCACATCTGTATAAATAAGGCTCAAAGCAAAGTTAATTGACAGAAGACATACAAATGACATTCTTTTACAAGTGCCTTAAGGAAAATGGGGCACAACATGATGCACATTGGCTGTATTAAGAATTGGCCACAGTGATTAGTTCTGGTCTGTAGTTAATCCATTTAATCAGGCAGGAATGCTTCTTTCTTTGCTGTTATCCTAAAGTTTTTTTTAAAAGCAAGAAGGAAGACATAGGAAAGCACAGACCATTGATCTAGATCATCTTTGCACTGTACTTTTATACAGTGTAGGAAAAGAAAAAAATCAAAGCCCTATTGTAACAAGAAATACCTTCACTATTCAGATGACTTAATGTGTTTGTCTTTGAAAACTGAATATTATTTTAGTGCTGCCTTTCATCGAAAGTGACCTGCTACGCTTGGTTTGATGCATCAGCTCAATGAAAGGCTTTTAAAGAAATCTGCATGCCTCAACAATATCCTTAACAAAAAAAAACTATAGCTGCATTCTATAGTAAAATTTATTTGAAGCAATAAGATTTAATTTGTGTATTAATGTGTTTCAATTAAACTTTTTGTGGTGCTGTTCTCTCTAGAAATTACTATAAAAAAAATATGCAATACAAAAAAGGATTTTATGTGCACTGCATAGCCTAATATATATGGACACCACTCCAAATGATTAATTTAAGGTTGATTGAATGTAAGGCATTGCACAGTACTAAGACATTTTAGATAAGAGTGCTCTTCTAACTTTGTGACAACTGTTTGGGATAGACCTGTTTTAGGATAAATGTCATCCTGTATACAAAGACAGATTATGAATATATGGCTTGACGTATTTGGTTTAGAGGAACGTAAGTGACCTACATACTGCCCTGATGTCAACCCTATAGAACAACAATTGTTAATCAGGTCTTCTCATCCAAAATAACTAGATATTACTACAAATGTTCTTTGGACAGAATGGCCAAAAATTCTTTTAGACACATTCTAAAATGTAGAAAGCCTCCAGTGAGAGGTGGAGACTTTTTTAACTGCAGTGTGGGGCCAACATTATAGGAATGCTCATAAGATTATCAACAAGTTCATCTTAATGTAATTTTTAGTTTTCCTTAAACATTTTGCCATACATTGTATTTAAACGTTCAGAATTATTATTATTATTGATAACTTTTTTTTGTGATCTTGCAGCGTGTTTTATGAAAAGCTGACCCGTTTATGTTAAGCTATGTACACACGCTTGATTTTTGTCATTGGAAAGGATCTTTGAGAATAACTTCCACTGATAAATGACTGAAAGATGAAAAAACGAGCTCTGTACATACAGCGCTATTCTATTCTATAGAGAGGGGAGGGCTGAGAATGAGTGAGCAGCACCCCGCTGCACTCTCCTCTCTTCACTCCTATTGCAGTTGTTCATCTTCTGTCACTCCGCCAGGACAGAACCATAAATGATGTTGTGTGACCTCTGTACACGACAGATTCTTGTCCGAGATGAGCCCGACAGTTGTATTGGCTGAGCATCATCTGTTGTGTGTACGTAACCTTAGTTTAGATTAGAAGGCTTGTTGCTTCTTCCTGTCCAACTGTCATTAAGATATCAGATGGAATAATATCTCCCCAGAAGAGGGTGAAAAACAGTTAAAACACAAACAGAACGTCTAATTTTTGTTAGCCAATGCTACCCCAATGGCCAATGCTATTTTTTTGATAGCCAATGATGTATCCCCCACTGTTGTCCTGTGTGTCAGGGTGGGTTAAAGTGTAACCAGAAGTGAAGATAAATCCATTACCTGACAATAGTTCAATGTCTTTATCCCTCTAAATCTTAAAAAAATAAAAACTTTTGAGCTTTAATTGGAATGGATGTGCGTGGAAAAGTTCACCAGCACAAAATATTTACTCTAAAGCTGCATACACTTGTGCATTTATTGTCGTTGGAAAGGATCTTTCACAATCCTTTCCAACGACTAAGGACTGCACAATGCATGAATGAGTGCTGTACATACAGCACTGTTCTGCTCTATGGAGAGGGGAGGGGAAGAGCGAAGAAGTGGCACCCTGCTGCGCGCTCTCCCCTTTCCCTTGCATTAGGATCGTTCGTCGTCCATCGTCCGTGTATCCGCCAGGACAGTCGTTCGGACGATGGACAACGGGCAGTGTACACACGCCAGATTCTTGACCGATATCGGTCCTGAGCCAAATATCAGGCATGAACCATTGGACGTGTGTACGTAGCTTAACAAGTGTAATTTTTATAATGTGCTTGATTTTTATACATAAAGTTGACGTTCATATTTATTCAACATTTACTAAGCAATAATGGTACAAAGTAAATTTGATTTTTTTTTAAAAAAAAAACAATTTTAAATGAACCTTTAAATCAAAGCCTACTTTTTGTGTACCATTTGAAAAATATGTGTACTAGAGAGAAAGATGCAAAATGAATAAGGTTGGAAGCCAATGATTTACCATTTAGAGTATTTTAATTTTCATCACATATCGACTTATTCAAGAAGAAATATTTTATAAGTAACTGTTGTGTTCAGATTTAATAGAAAATCATTTTTCTTTGCACATGACATTGACTGTATTCATTTTGCATATTTATTTTTCATTCAGGTATACATGTATACAATATATGGCTATTTTCTTTTACTCTTGGTAAAGAATTAAACTAGAATACACTTGCTGTGGTGCAAGCATGTTGCTCAAGAAATACCTCTGTCTATATACCAGCATAGCACTGAAATATCAAAAAATAGTAAAAATATGAAATTACATTTTTCTGTTGAGATTAAAATTCTTCCATGCAACCATGAAGTGAAACAACTTTTGTGGAGTTGTAAAATCATGTACTAGTTGAGCATAGGAATTATATTTTTTATAGTTGTCAGTATCTAGCATTTGTAACAGAATTAGATTGTAATCTCTTCTGGGCAGTCCTTTCTTCCTCCTGTGCCATTGTTTGAATCTGTTTGTCATTTGCTGGCCCTATTTAATGTGCTGTGTAATATGTTGGCGCTATATAAATACTGTTTAATATTATTAATATTAATAATTTTAAGATCCCATGATGTATAATGTGGGTTGTAGTCTCTATTTTCCCTTCAGATGTATTACTTTGTTTATAACTTTAGGTATTGCAGTATTCCACCTGCAGCAATTTGCTCTCACAGTTGGTTTGCAGGTGTTTAACCCACTGAACCATAGTTCATTTTGTGTGTCACTGGATTGCTTTTATGGCAACAGATGTTTTATGTGCCTTTTAGCTAAAAAGGGGCCGCTCAGTGGTTGAAGGCATGATTATATCAAAGCACTGGAGCTAATTCTCCTCCATAAAGTTTGAAGATTCTGATAGAAGGTGCTAAGTGTTACGTTATTAACCTAAAAGTTAACTTACTGAAACATTTGAGATTCATTTTATTGCATAAGTAAAACTTGCTAGTTTTAATATTCTATGAATATTAATGTTCACAAAGTGACAATTTGAACCCTTTACATTTTGTACAACCAACTTTTATACCTAAGCCTATTTGTGGTTATTTCTGTATTGTACTAATCAGGCATTAGGTTGAGTATCTGTCTAAGAAGACTTCTGCATCAATGGCCATTTCCTGCCTTCTGAGCTGTGTCTTAGATATTTGATGCAATCGTTTTTTTATCTGATTAGGTACTTCACTGACCTGGAATGCTTGTATTTCTGAAAATTATGTAAGAGGCAGATGGATACGTCAAATATTACTTTGCTACATAGGTTTGCTGTAATGCAAACTAGATGGTAAAAACATTTCAAAAGTTGCTTTGAAGATCTGAAATGTGGTTGAGCTCTACTGAGATTGGGTGACAACAACTAAAGTAGTAAAAGAACATAGAAAATAAGAACATAAGTAAATGAATCGTTAATTTTCCATCTTTTGTACAATATTGCTGCAAGCTGCCTATTCTGTCAGTGGTCAATTAAGTTCCACTTAACTGGTCAGAATCATATATATGTTACCATCTGTTATGAACAGATGCTTCATAAAATATGCTAATAAATCAATTTAAAGAATATAAGCATTATAGATAAAATATGAAGTACAAAATGGACACGTAGCTTAGTAAAGACTGCTACCTGTAATGCTATGCTACCTTTG
The DNA here is from genome assembly GCF_032062135.1 of Pyxicephalus adspersus. Taxonomy (NCBI): domain Eukaryota; kingdom Metazoa; phylum Chordata; class Amphibia; order Anura; family Pyxicephalidae; genus Pyxicephalus; species Pyxicephalus adspersus. Next base: position 130,854,491 of record NC_092858.1, read on the forward strand.
AATACTTTATGCTTTCCTTGTGCAGAGGAAATTTAAAGCCTAGATCTTGCCTAACCTGATTTATTGTAGGCACTGACAAAGTAGGAAAGGGTTAGAACCATTTGCCAGTCATTTTGGTGCTTCCTAGTATATTGGGAAGTCTAGCAAAGTTTTAGAACCTTTGCCAGGCTTTAATTGCCTAAATTTAGTGTAGACCTAGTGTAGAAATATTAGTTAGCTTAAAGTTATGGGGGTAGAACCAGGGTTTTTCTGTGGGTGCACAAAAGGATATAGGAAGCTGTTAGTAACTGACACTTTGTGAACCCTTTCAGAGCATAGATATCATTTTGGGCTGACGATAGTCATTAGACAGGCTTCTTCTTTGAACAGTATCTGAATACCTACTTTGTTTAGATTTCCTTAACATACAAGATGGTCAAGCCTTAAGACCTCTCCTACATTCACATATGGACCAAACCTGCGAACACTTCAAAGCTGTATTACATTACTAATGATTGTCATACTTTTATATTTATGATAGATTTACACATTGCAGGGTTAATTTAAATCAAAGTACAAAGTTGTTGAATAGTTTATTCAAAGCTGATTTCAAATATACAGCTTGGCAGTAAATTTCCTGTCTTTGTACATTTTTTTTAACTAATAATTTATGTGATGAGTGCATTAGATTTGACCTAAATAATGTATTGATTTTCAGCGTAATCTTAGGTTAACAGATTTATGAAAACTTGTCTTTAATTAGTTGTATATGTCTGGTCTGGTTTTGATTTTATTACATGTAGGTTCCATTTACTACAAAATGTGGTTGGAGGTGTATAATATATGGGGTATAAGCTTACTTATGATTTTGCACACTTGCACAAATACACATATAGTCATTCTTTTGAGAAAGACGGAGAATACCAAATTGTTGCCATCTGCTCCTGTTTTTGACCAGCAGGTTTATCTGCTATATATATATGTTTAAATATATATTATATTGTTTCTCTGTGCTTCCTTTAACAATGCCCATTCTAATGAGTCTGAGATTATGTTCTCTTATACTATCTTGAGGGTTTCATCCAAAAACGGTCCTGTGCACTTCTGGGTGACATAGGTGGTGTTCCCCTGCTTTCTGGCACAAGCTGTGGGCTCCTCGTGAGGTCCTCATTAGGAGGGGTCATTCTTACACTTGAAAAATAAGCCAGTATTTAGTGTGCAATACCAGCGCACCCAATCAGGTTCAAGTATGTGTTTTTAATTCCTCTTCCTCATCCTTATCTGAAACTCTCAGTTTTTAACAGTGGGTTAGCATCAAATCTTTTGTCAAATGTACATTACTTTGTCCTTGCTTGGAAGATTTCTTTTTTTTTTTTCTCTTCCTGTGCTTTAAAGTTATTACTGTAAAAACATAATAATCAAATTATTATTATTATAAAACATATCTGTTATTTTTATTTTAATTCTTTTTTTATTTAGATCCTCTTATGGGACTTTACAACGTACAATGGAATCCTGAATCATGTACACATAATGAAACCAAAGGGCCTGAGAAAGCAATAACTCAAGTAAGTAACTGGTGGTGTCCAATATAGATACCAAACCAAAACTTTAATGTGAACAACTCAAAAAATATAAATATGCAATCTTGAATGATTAAACTTTTAAGGTGTTTTGAATTTGCTCCCTGTTGAAGAATTTTTCTTTGGTAACTCTCAAAGAGATCTGCAAGCTGCTGCTCTGTCAAGTGCTTGACATCATGCTTGTAGGACACGCTACCTCTTCATTTCTGAAAAAGGGAAATGGACCTGAACTCTATATACTTCTAGGTCAAGTGAAAGCTGGAAGCAGTCTTTATCTTACCATAATTATAATTTTCAAAGTGGTGTTGTGCTACTAGCACCTTCTTTGCTTTCTGTTTCACCCAAAATGAGACACCCACTGTGACTACAGAAAGCTGTTTGCTGTCCGATGACAATGCTGTTCATTATGACCTCAATTCAGGGTATTAGGGGACTATTCATGTCTATCTCAAAATTTTGACTTGTGCTCTCATTGTTGGGTTAGGCAGAGACATATGAACACCTTTAGCTGTACTGTGCTGCAAACTAGTTCAGTTGAAGGGCTTTTTGATTCCTTTAACCCCTTCTCAGCATACCTTTCAAGATAACTTTCTAACCTTGGACAAAAAAAAAACAGGTTGTATAAAACACCACTAAAGAAAAGATTGTTTAACTATTCGGCCTTACAATATTAGAATTTCCAGAAACATTAGAAATAATTTATTAAATGATAAAAGGTTCTTCACTTATTAAAATGAATTATCACTCATTAGCGATAAGTCACTTAACTTAGTTGTTGTGTTCAAAATTCACTATGCAAAGAAAACCCAATAAAAAATATTTTTTTTTTTGTTTCACATGGTTAAATGGCTGGAGGTATGAGAGCTTCATCACAATAATTAAGCTAAAACTATTAACTCTTGCAGAGGGATACTTCCTTCACCTAGCCTAAACATTATAAGTAAATAATTTCCAATATGTTACAACTTACTGAATATGAAAATGATGATGAATAACACTCCCTTATTTACATAGCATTGTAGAGGCAATGTTAGTGTATCCTCAGCTGGCCTCCTATGCTGGTTATAATACCCTAGTTGTTTTGCTTGGATGAACATTTACATTCACAATGTACTACAGACCAGCTCTCATCATGTCATGGGAATTTTGCTTTCTGTTAGAAGTTACTTTGATGCAGTGCAGTCCAGGTGATTCACAACACACAGCTTGAGCTGCCAGCCTTTGGAGATCGTTTTAATAGCCACCCACAGTGTAAACAGTTCTATAGTATGATATATTGATGCAAAGTAAATACTTAGACTGCACAAACAATACAAGTTCAGTCAATGTGCCGGAATTGTGTTGTAAGCACCATACTGAAACTACTTAATAACAGGTTCTTAATCATCTAGCAAGGATATAGCAGACAGTGTACTTTGAATTATATGCAAAATACAATAAATGTTGTACTAAATTTATTAGGTTGAACATGTTTTAGGATAAGTATAAATGAGAAGATATGTAATGCAAACTTTTCATTCTGCTCTTGTTAGAGCAGGATGTTCCTTCTAGGAATGATTCCCATCTGTTGAAACTAATGAAGTGTTATTATGGCTTATGTTTTTCTATGAATTAAAGAGAGTAATGTATATAGGGCCTGATTTACTAAAGGTCTCCAAGACTGGAGAAGATAGACTATCCTGGGTGAACCTGGGTGATCCAACTGGAACTGATTTATTAAAATAAATGCTATTATTTGGCAAATGTTTTCTATCCTATACTAAATTTATTCCAGTTTTGTTGGGTCACCGATGTTTTACCATTATAGTATATCTTCTCCAGCCTTGGAGAGCTTTGATAAATCAGGCCTATTCATTTGCCCATGTGGCTGGTCTTGGTGAGAATGCTGGTCAACAGGTGTTTTGAGCCGTACAGTTTTTTTTATTGCATGTCTAAATAAATTACAATTCTTTACATAAACAATTACATTTTTTTAAATATTATACTTGTTGTATAACGTGTGGCATCATGTAGTCTCCATCACACATCTCCATCATATCAGCAGCCGGGCATAGTAATGGTCCAGGATATCCCATGTTGCCTCAAATTTAACCACAGTAACTTGGAAGTATTTTTATTCATGTACTAGTGATTTATATAATAGTAAAAAGCAGACCTCATAATTGTGTGGCAGCCTATAGCCATCCAATTTCAAAACCTCACAAATCCTAGATAGAATTGGTTGCTGTACAAGTACATTGCTACTATCGGAGTAGAAAAATAAAACCCATCGGAATAGATAATAAAACCATTGAAAAAATCCCAGTAGCGTACTCTGTGTAGAGCATTTGAGATCTATGTTTTTGGCCAAGGCAGAACTCGTTAAACTCCTAAAGAAGCTTTACTGTACATTTTTGGGTAAATTTCTTTTGTTGTTCAAAGAAATACTGAGATAATAGTCTTTTGTTCCCATGATAAAGGTGATACAGGGACCAATCTGCAATATATATAATAAGGGAATAAGCATTTGTGTGATTCATACCATACTGTTCCTTGTACAGTTGAACTCATTTGAAACAACTAAAGCAAATGAAAATGGAGATATTACCTACAGCAACCATTTCAGTTATCATTTTTTAGTACAGGTTGGTGATGGGATTTGTTGCTTTAGACATGACTGCTGTTTGCTTCAGCTGTTAGATCTATAAATACATTCTCCAAGTCCAACTTTTTCCCATTGTAAGTCATAAACGTGAAATAGATGACTTGCTTAAAAAAGCCGAAAACTTTGTTTTGTGATTTTGAAATAAAGAGGATATTAGTAACTCTAGAAAATGTCTATTTAAAACTTTAAAAATCAAAAAAGTTGCATTGACACCCATTTCTGCAACCGGTCCAGTAGACTGATTTCCAATGGCAAAAAAAACAGAAGACAACAGGATACATGTCAGCAACCACTTGACAGAATATTTGATGTGTAGTTTATATGAACAATGGCAGGTTGTTTTCATTTAGCCAAGAGATGTCCAACATTTACTTGCAAGGCATTACCACTATAGGAAAGATTTACAAAGCCTGGGTTCCCTGCATTTTATATGTGTTCCAGGTGTTGGCAGCACACTGACTTAAAAAATGAAGCATGGACCATTTCACAATACAAGGCAGTGTACTGCTTTACTATACATTGTAGTATACTGCAATCCTGGTCTGTTGGCAAGATGTGCTGGGGTGCCTTTTCATGCATCTGCTACAGCCATGTAGTTAAAAAACACCTTTGCAAAAAAGGCATTTAGCAACAGACAAATAATACTTTTAGAAGAAAGCTATGTAGCCTCCAAAAGCAATCAATTTTAGGTTATGCAGAGGTAGTAGTGAAATAGAAAATATTTTTTAAGATATTGAAAAAAATTACGAAACTTTTTGTTTTAGAAGAAAGCAAAGTTCACTGCTGCCATTCAAGTTCATTACCGAGATTGGAAAAAGACCTTGCCAGGTCACACCATCTTCTGTTGAAGATATAAAGGACAGGCAGATGGCACACCTGTCACTGTTAGCATCTGGTGTGCCCAGCTGGTATTGTTCAGGCATAAGGACAGACTTTATTTTAAAAAACGATAAAGCGTAACAGCACACTAGCTAATATTTAGAACATCATCCTAATCCAAAACTGTTATTGATTCCAAATTATTGGTATTCTTAACTGGACAGTAATTTCTCCTAGTTTGCATTATTTATAAAATAGTGTTGTGCTCAGCTACATTTTATTATTTAAAGGGACTTATTTTTACAGACCATTTATTTCAAATCATTTTAAGAATATATATGTGTGTAACATATTTTATGCATGATATATGCTGTTAAAATCTGGTGGATTTTGGCATCTTGGATGTGATATCAGCTGTCCCGGTTGACTCAGAACCATCACTCATGTAAGACTCTAATATTGCCCCTCACTCCTCTTGCAGCTACAATAAATATTTTGTGTGGAGATTAAGATGAGTTTTGGCAGCGCAGACAGTAAATAGGACCATTTTTAAGGGAAGAAGGGTAGCTTTTTATGGAATTGATTCTTTAACCTGACCTGAGGCTGACCTGGAGAACTGATTTTTTTGGATGAAGTCAAATGCTTGCTCATCAGCGCTCAAGTTCATAAATACTACTTATGGAAAAAACTAAAGATAAATGTTTTATTGCTTGATCTTTCTGTTTTATCTGTATTTTTTTACATTGGTGACAGTGTCTCACAGTGTCTCTAAGTTTGTTAAAGTTCATATGATGCTAATAATAATGGTCACCATCACTTCATCTGTCACCTTTTTATTATTTTTATCCAGGACCACCACATAATACTACCAGCTCTAATGTTTTCCTGCAAATACAAAGTTACAGTACAACCAGCCAGATCTAAAGGCCATCTAAAGGCTGAAAGTATTTTCTTCACAACTCCTCCCTGTTCAGCGCTGAAAGGCAAAAACCACAAACACATCAACTGTCCAACCGATGGAGGTAAGAATGATCTTGGCCATGTACTCTGAAAGAAGCCAACTTCTATAGTTTACATTCTGCGTGTTGGCAAGCTGCTGTCTTTGGCTTACAAGTCATTATGTTTAATTAGGAGTAAGATCAATGAACAGTATGTGATTGGTGTTCAAAAGTTGTTTTTGTGCTCTCTCAATGTTATATCTCAGGTGTGTGATTAACCAGGGTTCAGCTTGTACTTCATAAATCTAAATGATCACAGGCGCCCATTTAGTGCAGCATGTCTGAGTTTTCTCAGGACACTTCCAGATTTTACTACTGATAGTATTTTATAAAGCTTTTTTTCTATATTTCTGGCTATGTATATTTTAGCAGTAAAGGAACTATTTGGAATAGATTTTTGTTCTATTCAAACAATATTCTGAAATAATATATTAAGATTGTAAGCATAAAAGCATAAATTAACAGAGAATATTTTAAGCATATTCATTTTGTCTATTAATAATTTCATTTTTAATGTCTATGGAGAAACAAAAACACCTGGCCGTTACTACAGTTGATTTTTGTATTACAAAATAAACTCATGTAACTTTGATGTTCTTGGAAACGATTCCCATGTATCATAATGGAATGTAAACTCTTCAAGGTAGAGCTTTTTGGGTCAACCAAGTTACTTACATTGCAAAACATTTCCAATTGATGTTTTATAACTTAAAGACTTAGAACAAATAGAAGCTTTCTTTGTGTAGAGTGAAGTGTTGAAGTTCATTTAGCAGTCTTTCATACTCTATTGCTTTTACAAAGATTTAGCATTGAAGTTTACTGTAATTCAGTGAAATGTTTGTGAAGTCTTGCCAGGCATTGGTACAAGCTTTCATTGTTGGAGTATCTGCACTTAGTCAACAGTCAATTTCAGGAAGAGTTAACCTATTAAAAAAATGAAAAGCCTTCAAAACATTTATGCTACATAGTATTCTTAAAAATGCAAATTTTAATAATTTCCAGACCCTGTTGAAAATAAACAGTCCTTTACTTTTTATTATTTATATGGATTTTTTAGCTTTTGTATTTTCTTGAATTACATTTTTAAATGACCCAGTTTTAAAATAATGGCCTAGATTGTTTATCTAAAAGATTTTGTGAGCACTCAATTCTCTGTGATAAGGTTGCTATTGTCACAGTGGTGTGTATTAAGCTACGTACACACTTGCAATAGTTCTTGCCTGATAATCGGTTCAGGGCTGATATCAGATGAGAATCTGACGTGTGTACAGCGTGCGTTGTTCATTGTCTGAACGACCGTCCTGGCAGGTCCACGGGCGATGAACGTCGAATGATCGTAATGCACCCATTGCATAGAGCAGAACGCTGCTGTATGTACAGCACTCGTTCATGCATCGTGCAATAATAGTTGTTGGAAAGGATCATGAAAGATCCTTTCCAACGACTATAATTGCAAGTGTGTTTGCAGCTAAAGAAACAACGGGATTCCTAAAAAAGTGCTGCTACAAGCAAGAAAGTAGAAATATAGAAATATGCCTCACCTTGCTGGTATACTCTCTTTGAGGCACTTTATTAGTCAAAGACGCCATGCTGTATATCGCCTGGTATCCCGTTATTAGAAAATTAGGTACATTTTTCATTGAACTTTTTGTAAAATACTCTCTGTAGTAAAGTCTGCAGAATGTACAATTATTTTGTTTTCGAAAATCATTTCATTTTGATTTAAAATGTTAAAAAATGTGTCTACTGGATGTGCAGGTAAAATACATTTGCTGTGATATAAATGGAGCAAATGTGATGGTATCCTACCTTCCTTAACTGGTGCTGTTCTTCCTTTAGAGGAGGAACAGCATCTACCTGGCCAGGATCAACATGCCACTTCCAGGAACCGTGCTACAACCCCATTGAAATGACATTGCAATTGCTTACACAAAGGGACTGCCTACTGCTCCCATACAGTTGAATGCTTGTGAGCATAGTTGAGTGAAAAACTCTTTAAGAGTGATCCACACATATTACCCAGTGTATGTTTTCCTACTGCAGCCCTTAGCAAGCCATAAAGAAAGGGACCTTTAAACCCTACACTTCTGAACATATATAAAAGCATAATCCACTCCTACAACTTAACTAATAATGTTCTTAATACTCATAGGATAACTTACTGAGCAACGTTTAAAGGGGTATATTGATTTACAAATTTTTTTTTGGAAAAGCACTATGTATGCATGAGGCAAAGTAAATCATTTTGCGCATCATTAGTTCCAAGATGGTGAAAAAAAAGTTGAAACATTTACCTATAAGCCGCTCAAATAGACAAATAATGCACATCAGTTCATGTGTTGAGGTGTATACTAATTTGAACTTTTACATGTATCTAAATTAGGGTTTCCTAATAAACAACATTCTGTAGTAGTATATTGCTCCCAGTTTAAACTCTGTGTAGGCTATAAATCTTCATCTGTAGATGTTTATATATTCATGCATAGTTGAAATAAACTCAGTCTGTATATGCATTATTTATTAGGTACCTCCATGGTTTTTCAAATTAGCATACTGAATGTATTTAGACTGCATACAAACTAGGTCAGCAGATCTGCCCTTGAATACAAAATAAAATGTTATTAGCAAAACTAGTTAATATGTTGTTATGTTTTTTACATTTATTGTTTTAGTAATAGAAATTGGCAAACCATGCACAGAAATGATTGAGAATGGTCACTTCATTTTCATTTTTTCTGCACAAATTATTTACACAACATGTAAACATGTTAAAGTTAACTATATTTAGAAATGCAGGTGTAGAAAAATAGATTTAATATGATCTGTGATAGTTTATTTAGAATGTATTAGTGATTGTCTTATATACCCATTATGATAATGTCAATAGCATGCAAACCTATACCTGTACACAGATCCATTTAAGTTGAAAATGTAAAATAATAAGGCCATTAATGAGCTGATTTTGGCACCAAAACTGGCCCAGTATAGTTTAACCTCAAGTTGCAATTTTACCAAAATGTCTTTGGCAAAGATCACACAATCTTTGTTTTTTTATATATGTACCAGTAGTCCTGCTGTGGCAGAATGCTGTTCACTTGGATTGGGGTATTGTATTGTCTATTATTATCCACAAAGAAAGATAATAGTAATATTGTTATAGCAAAGCCTGTAAGACAATATTTATGCTGTTAATAATCAGAACAATTTTGCTCTCTGTTTATGACAAAGTAATTACTAAAAGCCAGATGTCAGCACATATTCCCTCTAATGGTATAACTGCTTTAACAGTAACTGCAAAAGTCCTTGCGTTCCACAACTGAAATTACAGGATCATTTTTCTCCCTTCTTGAATATTACAACACAAAATTTTGTTGACAATATAAAGAGAAAATTCTTGCTGAACACTTAAATTCAAAGACTGCACTTGGACTTTTCTCCTCCACAGGACAAGTTGTCTCTAAAGTGTTGGCTAAACCTGAGAATCTGTCAGCTTCATTCAATGTAGAAGAAGGAAACATAACTGGACATTTTTCATGGAAACTTTCCAAAGTAAATCTTCACCAGCCTATGACAGGATTCCAGGTCACATGGGCAGAAGTTACTACAGAGAGCCGACAAAACAGCTTACCGAATAGCATCATTTCCCAGTCTCAAATATTGCCAGCGGTAAGATACTTGTAATATTTTTTACTATACAGATATATGTTTTCTTTAACTTTTTAATGCATTTTTTTATGTAGACTAGTTGAATGTAACATTTTATGCATGTGAATAAAAAACTGAATATTTAAGCACTGTTTATATAAAATAAACTGTCTTTTGCACACAGGACCATTATCTTTTGACTGTTCACAATCTTAGACCTTCAATGCTTTATCGATTGGAAGTCCAGGTATTAACAACAGGGGGAGAGGGTCCAGCAACAATAAAAACCTTCCGAACACCAGATGTCCTTCCATCGTTACCTCATAGTAAGTACTTAATTTTTTTTTTTTTTGGTTTAAAATATTTAATGTAAAAATTCTAAAAGCAGTATTCCAGTTTTCATAAATACATGGTCTTTTTTATACCATGGTCTTTTAATGCGGCTCTGAGTTTAATTCTGATCAAAGACAATAGGATTATTGCACTATGGTTTATATTTTTATAGATGTGTGAAAGTGGAAATCAACTACTATTCTCATTCTATTTGCCAGTATTATACACATAGGTTTAAGTAAAATGTGTCATTGCTTCATAATTTTATTATTTTGAGAGAAAACTTGAAACATTTTAATAAATAATTTTCAGAAAAATTCATATTGTAATCAACATGTTAGATTTGTTTTACTTTTGTTACAACATTTTTCATTTAGGGTTCTACCCAAGCTATGTTTTGCACTTACCACCAGCATTTACCATTTTCTTCACACCAGGAAACATTGCCGCTTGGGCAGCCTGTGGTAGCCCCATAGGGATTGAATGGGGGCTGTAGGGAGTGGTAGAAGTACCTGCTCAGAGTGCCAGTATAGTGTGATACAGACAATTTCCTCTTTTTATTTGGGCAGGGGCTACTAAGTAGGTGCCATGCTGTGTCTCCCTTATTGATAAAAAACCCTAAATAATCACAAATCTTTATTCCTGTAAAAAAAAATGTATACAAAACATGGTCCTCATTCTGTTCTTTCGTGCTGGCAGCCTTGGTATTTGTATTTTATTATGCTTGGATTCAACGTGTTAGCATTGCAGAGCTTTTTTATTTAGTTTATTTACCAAACATTTAAATACTTTTGTATATATGCTATTCAATGTGTCCTGTGTGACATCCCCCAAAAAGTCTGATTGTTGTTTTTGTTTGCATTTTTAGAAAAAAAAACACAAAACATTTAAAACATTTTGGAATGTAAAAACACTAGATAGTCAAAGTAAACAAAGTGTTTTTTAATTGGATGTACCATTATCTTGCACAGCTGCATAAAACTGTGCTATAATTGGTAATTAGGTCTAAAACTGTGTTTGTTGCTACATTCTTCCCTTTGGTTTACATTCTTTTCTGGGTAAAGAGAGTACTGTGCAACCAAGCAGGAATGATTGATACTAAGAATCACCTTTAATCTTTTCTTCTATTGCAGTGTTTGTTTGTTTGTGGTTAGTTTTCTACTGAGCTCAATTATATGGGTAAAAAGTAGCTTTACAGATTCATCCCACTTCTTAGATTGTAAACACCTTTGGACAGGGCCCTCTCCTCCTCCTGTGTTTTTGTTTTTTTTTTTGTCTGTCATTGGCAACCCATATTCACTGTATTACATATTTTTATTATTTTTATTATAATAAAGTATTTATATAGCACCAACATATTACGAAGCGCTGTACAAAGTCCATAGTCATGTCACTAACTGTCCCTTAAAGGGGCTCACATTCTAATGCCCCTACCATAGTCATATGTCTTTATCACAGTCTAGGGACAATTTTTGTGGGGAAGCCAACTAACCTAACTGCATGTTTATAAAGCTTAATATTAATAATAATAATAATAATAATAATAATAGGAAGAAGAAGAAGAACAACAACAACACTGCCTTTAGAATTGAAGTATATATAAAAATACGCAATTACTGCAACCTAGTACTCACCATTAGATTACTAAATCTATTTATTTTATTGGTGCAAGTACCTGAATTTGACTTGGTTTCAACCTGTTGTAATTCCCTGTAAAGCAGAACCTAAGAGAGGAAGGGACAAGACTGGGAGCCAAATCTGTTAAGTTGTTCTGTTTAGCTTAAAATAAACCAATATTCCAAGAAATATCTTCAGCTCTTTTTCCACCAACTCTATCACATTTATTGTAGTGAATTAGTGCCTTACCACAGCCTAGATGCCTAATTAGTTTATTATTTTTATTATGACCTTTACCGGCTTATTTTGACATTTTGTTAAGATCCTTTATGTTACCAATTCCATTTCATTTTGTGCCATTTTCAAATATGGTAACAATAATACAAATATTGCAAAACCATAGTTCTGCATGTACAGGAATGGTCTTCCCACCATTCTTTCTTTTTGATTGATTTTGTATATTGTCTCACCCATGCTCTGTTTATGCCCCTTTCACTCAGCTTTCACTCCCCATACTGACTATAGAATGATCAATCATGGACAACAATTCACTTAGGCATTATTCACTCCTAGAACTTCTTGCACAGGATACCTTTCTTATCTGAGGTTTGAAATGTAATGTTAATTCATTATTTTACAGACAACTGATGTCACCCAAGATAGGAAACAGGTATCAATCCATTCAATCATTTCTTTCATTTGAAGCAATTCACACAGTTAAATACAGTTACACATTACAGTGAAACTCTATGCATTATTACTTTTAACTACTAAATTATAATTTTCCTAAAGATGAACTGTGTAATTTGTTATGGTCACATTAATATAGCCATCCCATTAAAGCCTATACACAGAGAAGTGGTGGAAAGGGCACATTGGCAAGCCCAACTGCTGTGCTGGTTCTTAATAAATCAGTTTTTAAACATTTGACAACAGGCAGTACTCAAACGCTTAGTTCTGCCCCCTCTTTCTTCCCTTATGGGTGGCCGTGGCTGAGACATTACATGTCTTGGCTGTGGTCACAGTTCCTAGGCCTGAGGAAGTAGTAACCACACCTGCACCTCAGTCAAACTGTTGCAAATTAATGGTATCAAATTACCTTTATTACATAGGCATATTAATTTGGGTATTTCATTTTTTTTAATTTTTTGCTTTGTGATGTTATTTATGTTACTACCTTAACCATTAAATATCAAAATGTAATCTTTGATAATACCATACCAGTAGATGTATACAAGAGCCTAGATTTAATGATCTGATTTTCCCTGCAGGGCCACGCATGAAACAGCATCATCCTCATCACTTCAAGTCCTCAACAGATAAAATTTGAACAATTTCTTTTAGACTTCTATGAAATGAACATTGCATGACATAAAAACCCACCTAGAAGGACAATGCATCGTTTTCCCGAAGACATATCTAATTTAAAACAGGCAGCCATTTCTGCGTTTTTGTGTTCTGGACCTTCAGTGTGGCTTCTTCTCAAATCCCAGTATGCAACGTGTAGCATATATTGAAGGATAGATTTCAGCTACTTGTGTTGCTTTATTTTGTAATTTACATAGAGTGTAAAAAAAAGTGCTTTGTATAGCACTTTATTTTTTTCTGTGTACTTATTATTCATTGTAGGTATTGGTTTGTGAATAATATATTTTGTAAATACTGCTAGGTGTAACAACAAAAATAATTATAAAAGGAACAGGAAGGAGGCCACTATAAATGGTGAAAGCAATAAGATATGCAATAGCTGGAGACGCTTATAAGGTCAGTGAATGTGTGGCTGTTTCATGGATAGAAATCAGACCCATTCATTTTCTTGGGGGTACATTTGCCCATAAAATGACATACCTATCTTGTGCGTCCCCTGATTTCAAGACATCTACAGCTTTTGGTTCTTTTTCAAACTGCAAGGAGAAAGGAAACTCCCCACCGGTCATTCTCTGAACACCAGAGTTGCACAGAACACATATGGGATGCCTAGATCATAAAAATTTAGGTATACCGCTAAAACATTGAAGAGGAAGTTAAGATGTTGGCAGAAGAATGTGTTCTGTGATGTGTTGCCCCTTTTTAGTAATTATGTGTTTTCTGCCACTTTTCTTTTTATGCCATATATAAACCGCTGCCATTGCATATGTTTGCCTATTGTAACCTATAAAACATTTTTTGCAAAATGGTTGGCCAGATCTGTGGATGCAATGGGCATTTGCAATTTGTATCTGGTTGCACTGCCAGTCCCTAATCCTCTTTTTGTTGACTAATAATTTCCTGCATTATAAATAAAGGACATTTTTGGAAAGTGAATGACATACATTCACTCCAGAAAGGTGGGTGTTCCTAGATTAACCTAACCCTAGGCCCTTAGTTTTTGAAAACACACAGCAACAATTTTATGAACTTGGTAAAATAGAGTGGACAGTAGTAGCGGTGTGTAGCCACATTTTATTGCCAGCTCCTAGATGGGTGGCTGTATAGTTCATATCTGCACATTAAAAGCCAATGGATAAAAATGTTTATTCATTCTTGTTCTTTGTAATAGTTTATTACATTGCAAGACAAAATATGGTCACCATGTGATGCTTTTAAAAATTACTTTCTTATTTTATATGTCGTATACAGTGCTGAATCTGGTAGAATTGAAAATTATTTTACATTCAAATATATATTATAATATATATCTATATTTTTTTCTGAATTTCCCACGTCTTCCGATTGTTACTTTTACCTATCTTCTTAAATATTTCACTATGCTTTCCTAAAAAATTTTTCATACAGTTAATGCAAAGCCTTCAGAATAAGATAATCAACTCATTGGTAGTATATTGATTGGTAGACCATAGATTTCTAGTTTCATTTTTTTATTTTTCAACTTTGCATTGTGTTGAATGTAAAACAGAGCCCTCATTTATTTGTATATGTATGTAAAATAAGGCTTTTATGATGAATTCATAAACTTATAATGAGGCTTTTAAGTATTACTAAATACAAAATGTCAATTTGTATGCCCTTGCTTTCATCTATTTTTTATTTTTACTTTATATATTACTTTACTTGCCTATTACTTTGGATATGTACTTTTTTTATCTGTTACACAGCTTGGCCAACCATAATAGCCCTGTCTGGAAAATCAGGAAGCATTATTTTTCTCTGATACCTATAGGTAACACTTACAAGTCTTGTCTGTTCCCATCTTGTGACTGGACAGTGAAATTAAAAAAGAGCTCTTTAATGGTTCTTTTTATAAAACAGGGTATCAGACATTCGCTGAAACAATCCGTGATGGGAATATTCCAGGTACATGTGTATCAATGGCAGTAATTGATTTTCACCTAGGAATGTATGATGGAATGTCAGATCCCATGTTTTACAAATACAGCCCTAAGGAGCACCTTGTCTGTGATTATTTTAGGTTTCCAATATCAGTCTAAAGTTTAGCTTTAATTATTCAGAAGGTAATAAATATGTTTATTACATTAGATCTAAAATAAATGTGTCAAAAACCTGGGACCTTCAAATCCATGTCCAGCACAAAGTGAAACCACAAAAATTAATAGATCCAAAAATATATAAATGAAAAGTAAACTTCTCTTACCCGCTCCATTCTTCCAAGCCTCCCTATTGCACATTGAAGCTACTCATTATGTTAAAGGACCAATAAGGAGGCTTGTTGGGTTTGGAAGGGTGCTTGATTTTTACAAGAAAAGTCAAGGTAAAAATATTTTTTACTTCTATGAGCATTTTCAGTTTTTATACCCAATAATATGCAGTTAAAAAATTCCACTGTGCACAACTAGGTGTTCCAAATGATGATATACTTGACTAAGACTAGGACACTGCATTCTGTAGACACGTCCACTTTGCATTTCACACTGCCAAATTCTAGATCTGTCACATTTTGTTAGATTTGTGTATTCGGCTTTGTTTTTTGTTTTTTTAATGTATTAACAAAAGACTGAAGTCACTTCTTCTTTTATAATGACATTTAATCAATGTGGCAGCCTAATATCATTTATTTACCATAAATCAACCCATTCTGAGAATAGGTCATCCATATTATGTCTGTTCAACTCAAATAAATGTGGTATGATAAACTAATACTGTAGATGGAACCGAATGCAGTAGTAGGGGGAAATATCCATATAACCCTAAAATAACAGGTTTTTAAATGCTTTAATGGCTGTTTTCCTGTAAAAAAGGTTTTATATTTTGTATTTATTGCCTTTGTGGTGCAACACCTGTGTATTTCAATAATAGGGACAAGGAAAGTAGCCTAATGAAACTGCTTTATAGAAATGACCATGATGTTAATACAACGTTGCATGTAGTAATATAAACATTTTATTTAAGCTGTAAATTTATACATGCCAATGTTAATTATAGTGTGTTTTATGTGTCTTGCATGTCGAAATATAAATCTTTGGAGTTCTTCAGTTTTAAGCATGGTTCAACTGAACCTATCTAGCATTTTCTGAATATATTTGTATGAAACTGGTAATCATAAAACCAGATCTGTCTGTACTATGTCCTCTTTTGTGCAAATCTACATATGTTTGAATGTAGAAATCATATTTAGTGATGGTGGTGAGTATGGCTTTTGTCATGGTCATCACATATTTATTTATATATGTAAGAGAAAATGTTTTTTGTCCTTCTCATAAAGTTTATAAAACTGAAGAAAAAAATGTAAAGATGATTTTGTAAAGAAATTTCTAAGTGTAAATATTATCCCATGTTACCAATCTCCACATTAGAATTTGTACATAATGTTTATGTAATAAACAATCCCTAAATGTAAAATGTTTATGTGTCTTAATTGAGCATACTGCTACTCCCTTATTAGAAAGTCTGTGACCATATAAGAATAATATAATGATATAGAACCAAATAGATCAGTATAGTATATACTAGTGGACAAACCCAAACAATTGGAATGCAAGATCTAAGTCTTCAATATCAAACAAGTGGTATTCTGGCTATACGTTTCACAATATGACTGTACAATCTTTAGGTTTACCAGTCTTACCAATTTACCTGGTGACTAACGTGCAATCAGTGTGTCATGGCTTCATGCTTTTCTTTGGGTAGTATTTGAAAGAGAAAGGTAGGTAGGTTTCACAGTCTAATGCAGGCATGGGCAAACTACAGCCTGTTTGGGCTTTGTAATTCGGCCTGTCAAATACTGGTACAAAATTGTCCACTGGCAAAAAAGGGTGACTAACAACACTGTTCCCACTGAAATTGAATGAAATTTGAATTTAAGTTTTCTTTTTCTTTGGGTAATGGCTTTTACATAATTTATATCAGTTCATAAATGCTGTTATGTTTTTCTAATAAAATAAAGGAAGGGTAGACCCCCTCCCCTTATTTATCATCCTTGGAGATCCTTCTACCTTCTATGGTTGTCTATCAGTTGCTGTGTCTCTTTTATTGGAAATGATCCTTGAGCTTAGTATAATAATTTCTGGATACACTGGGGTGGTGCTACAAACATGTCCTTGGAGACAGATGGGCTGGAAATCTTGGGTAACTCTCTAGATGTTATGTAGAAGTAGCGATGTTTAGTGTTGTACATTGGATAGGCAACTCTCACATACAGAAGCCACATCAAAATGAAATCAGGGAGAATAAAGATCATAAATATCAGAAAGGGAGCATTTAAAATACAAGGGATCTGTGTTCTGGTATACTTATGAACAAGTCAAGAGGCAGTATATGAATGCAAAAAGTGTCTATACATCTGGGAGTAGCAATCTCACACAGTCCATGTGCATAGTGAACATCAGTCCATAACAAAGACAATGAAATACAAGTGTCATGTATCATAAAAAAGTAAACACATACAGTAAAACGAGTACAAATTTCCTGAAAACCAAACCAAAAGAACAAAAGGGAAGGGGGAAGGATTGTGACTGCAGCCTATTCTATTAATTTTAACATTGAAGAAGGCAGGTTTAGACACCCAAAATGTGTTGGCTACATCTATAATTCCTGTCTATATGTTTCATAAATGAAACAACTTTTGAGCAGAAGTATCAATGTTTGGGCTTCCATCTCTTTGCATATGGCACAAAACGATTGTCTTAAACATTGTTTGGCTCCTCTCACTCCTCTACAATGCACATTGCCATGGAACGCTGATGCTAGGGCACAGCTGATGGCTTTGATCAGAAAGAACTTGTGTTAAAAGGGCAAATATGCTGATTGATAAAACAGCAATTTATAAATATGGAATTGAATTTAAAAATTATTTACATATATTTTGATCACTAATTGACAATATGGTATACATGCAATAATAGAAGCATATTTACTCCTAAGTTTTACTGAATCCATTAAAACTTTTTAAAACATGCGCTGCGTTTAAGATGTAAGGAGAAATTTACTGCCGGAAAATAGATGGACACAGAAGAAAGGACATGTGTTGTGGACACAAACCATTAGCTTCATTTACTACCTATGCAATGACCCATGCTATATACATCTGTGGTTTCTAAAAAAAAATGTTTATGTGAGTGATTTTCTAAAAGTTTTAACATCTGTCCTCGAAGTGTTAATGCAGATTTCGGAAGGAAATGATTTAAGACCACCAAGTATTCTGCAAACCAACCCTGCCACAATGAGTAATTTTCAATTGTATTGCTACCTAGGTGTTCCAAAAATAATTGTATATGAAAAAGTAGTCCACCCCTGATCTGCTGGAAGTTATATACATGTTACCAGCTTATAAATCTGGAAATATTTTTATACATAGCTATGAACAATTTAAACCTCATGACTGTCATGAATGACAGCTATCCCCGACCATGTATCTTACTCTGTTGATGATAGAATTGTAAGGTCCTTCTTGCAAGGATTTCTTGCTGTTTTGCCTCCATATACAAGAATGACATTCCTTGCTGAGTTGAAGAAAGATTAATGATGAGCACCTTGTCTCTGCTAGATAAACAAATGCTAGATGTCCACAAAAACTACAAGCCATATATTATGCAGATGTAAAACTGTTTAACCTGTCATTATAGTCCCATATTTACATGTATACATTTTGTTATTCCAGACTATAGTATGTTTTTTTGTTCTTTTTTGTTTGGGCTCCTTTGTGTCTATTGTTGTTGTCTAAACTCTAGGAAGACAAATTATTACACAGATGAAACATTTGGACTGATTTATATGCCAAAGGGTTTGTAATTTTGTTCAGTTACTTTGAGTTTCATAACATTACAACCAGAAGGATGGCACCATGTCCTAAAGTTATAGAAAAGAGTACTGTAACTTCATCAACTACAATGAAGGAGCTGCATCACACTTGTTAGTCATCAAGATTACTTGCTTTGTTCTCTCATATGATAAGCACAAATGCAGGGGCTGATTAGGTCATTTATCTGCCCTTCCTTCTCCGTCTAAAAAAATTACTGTACAGAACTGACAGAGACTATAATGAAAAAAAACAGGTATTTCTTCTACAACTGTAGTAAAATGTATTGAAATTCAGCTTTAAACCCTTTCCATCTACTATACCATATCGTGTGTCTCTGTCTTGACTGCATGTTCCTCCTAGGAGAATGCAGCTATCATTATTTAACATAATATTAACTATTATTATTATTGCTAATAATAAACTGTATTTATAAAGTGCCACCATACTTTGTAGCAGTGTACATATAATAGGTATTTAGGATAAATATTTTAAACAATAAAGCTAAAAGTGTTCTGAAAAATACTAAATTGTGCTTGTGTCCCTTTAAAACTCAACCTGTGGTTATAAAGGACGCTTGGTTCTGAATCCTTAAGGATAGGCAGCTGTATTTTGCATCATTTAAAATTACTGCTTGGGGCTCCAAATGTTTTGGCCAGGGCTGTCCAACTCCAGTCCTCAATGACCACGATCACACATTTTTTAGTATCTTTGTAACAGACTGTAGAAAAAGTAGTAAGAACTGATTTACAGTCCAAAATGATTATTTATATGAAATTCCTGGCCCCTTTGTGGCCCTCAAGGACTAAGGTTGGATAGCCCTGGTCTAGACTAAGGTTTTATCATCTTAGTAGTGGGTCAAGATTTATATTTTATATCCTCTAGGCCAGGTAGTTTATGCTGCCCTCATTTTCCCACCCAACTCTGTATACCACCTATTACCTGCCTGCCCTGGTCTAATAACTTCCAGCATTCAGGTATCTTCAAGCTGACAACTGGCAGTTCCTTTTTAATACCTGAGCTCAGTAAATAGTGGGCAGAGTTAATATTCCGAGACGCTGGACAAGTGAAAATGGGAGGAAATGAGCCAGTCACATGACGTTGCTCAGAGATGGTGCCAACTCCAGCTTTTACCAAATCTCTTCATGCTCTTACCCAGGTGTACAAAAATCAGTACAGATCAGAAAGAAGCTGTATGGCAGGCAAAAGACTCCAGACCAGTTAGGCAGAGCAAAGAAGACAGCTGGAAATTATGAAGGCATGGGCAGGGACTCAAATGCTGCCCATAGTGGCCATGGCACCCTGGGCCACAGTCTAGGTGGATTTGGGGGAAATCCAGTCCTGACTATTGGTCTACTGCAAGAAAGAAGATAAATCTTCTGTCTTTTCTTCCATAGCAATACATATTGTAACTTTCTAGCAGGCTACAAGGCCAGACACTGCCGCAAGATGTTTCTGTGTTAGACATTTGAAAAATAGGAACAGCACAAGAACAAAGATTTACATGTCGGTGTCATCTCAGCATTGCAGCATGAACAAAGATGACTCCATGTTCCTAAGAGAAAAGAAGGAAGGCATTATCCACGGTAGCACTGTGATAAATAACTGTACATGTTACACCTATACATGTCATGGTATGCATGCACTGCAAACTTGAATTTACAACACCTAACATAAAATACGTAGATTTTAAAAAGAATCTTTACTTCTTGAGTATCCCCTAGTAGATTGTGTGGAAACATAATGAACATATGAACTTAACCCACGTTGACCCTTTCCATCCAGGAGATGTTTGTCTACTTGTGAACTTAGTACTGACTTTTCTCATAAATTAACCCGAGCTTAATTCATTACCTAAGAGAAAAACAAGCATTTCCCATTAATTATGTCCACAAACAGATTTATTTAATAAAAATGATTTGGGGTTGTTTGATGACAGACTGATGGAATTAGTTAGGCTTTGGTTATGTGTTAAAGAAGCTTTGATCTTATAATAAAGATGTCTGCTAATTCTGAGTAAACCACAAAAAGTCATGTACTTAGGACCTACCACAGATAATAAGTAGGATAAACTTTTATGGTATTATGCACTATTCTTTTTGATCCAAATGTGTTTTTTTTTCATAAACAGCAGAGGCCTTCTTCTTTATTCTAGTTTGTTTGATTTGGAAGCTGCTACCTGTATTGGTTTATAAAGGTTTACCAAATGATGAGACATTGCCCCCGATTCATCAAGCAGAATCGGATTATCGGTCGCGCATTCGTATTAGCGATCCGGAATCGTACGCGGTCGCGCTATTCAGCAACGGAAAAAGCTCGCGCACGGAGCCGCGCTTATCCGACAGCTTTTTACTGGCGATCTTGCATTAAACGCGGATTTCATTGATGAATCAGGGGCATACACTCACTAGTCACTTTATTAGGTACACTTGTTCAGTTCCTTGTTATTGCAAATATCTAATCAGCAAATCATATGGCAGCAACTCAGTACATTTAGAAATGTAGATATTGTCAAGATGACCTGCTGATGTTCAAAACAAACACTAGAATAGGGAAGAAAGGTGATTTAAATAACTTTGAATATGGCGTGGCTGTTGGTGCCAGACGGGCTGGTCTGCGTCTTGCAGAAACTGTGGATCTGTTTTAGCTTCACTGTCAAGCGAAAAAATTGAAATGATGCAAATACTTGCATCAGATGGTTGTCTGGAATAATTGGAAACTATATAAAATGATCTTTCTTGTCTGTTTATCCATAACTGATGATAATACCAATTAAAATACAATACATTTGCGTAGAGTTAAAAAAGAATTTACAAGCCTAAAAATCATCACTCCTACACCTAGGTAAAATGAAACAGCCATCATTAATAATGCTGTAGACCCAGCTGTTTTGGCCAGACCTTAATTAGAAACATTGGAAAGGAAAGGTAGAGATGCTGAATAAAACTAAGACGGTATCATTCAGTAAGGAAAACAGCATGTAAAATCAGCATGGCACTTTTATATGACCTCTATATCACCTAACAGATAAAGTCATATTTTGGATGTATGACAGCATTTTCAGTAGGAGGCCAGTAATAGGTATTCATGCTAATATATTCAGTGCTCAGAGAAAAACATCTGCAGTGACATGATGTTTTTGGCATGTGTTCTTTTGTTTTACGGGAAACTTTTGTATTAACAGATCTCAAGCTTCTTTCCTGTGCTATGCCAGCATTTGCAATTTACTATCTACAAAGTATCATGGGAGGTGTCTGTAATGCTCACATATAAAGCTTATTTCAAAATAATTTTTCGTCTTGGAACCGATGTTGCTGAGTTTTGGATAACTTAGTAGAATTGCTGCCTAGTAACGGCTTGTATATTGTGACATGATGTCACTTCTAGGAATTTATTTAATGACTGTCTGTTTCAGATTTATTTTGTGTGAGATACATTTTAGACACATGATAGGTTCACATCTACCATCCTCCCTAAATTATGACATAACACTAATACTCCCAGTTATTGCAGTGGATTTATTCAACACCCAATTGTTCTGTGTGCACAGATAATTTAATTTCAGACCATCTCTTTGACATCTACAAACAAAAGTTATTTATTAAATCTATCCTCTGGTTAGTTACTCTCTTAAATTTGGCTATGCTTTGGAAAAAGGGAACTTTGATGGTCAGACTAGCTGTTTGAAAATGTGGAAAGAAAACAATTGTGTAGGCTGCATTTATTTCTATGTCTTGGTTTAAAAAAAAATTACACTACTTATAGCTTAAAGTGGAACAAAACTCTGCTATACACACCTGTCCTCATTTCATTGTAGGACACCACCATCTTCCTCCTTCTTCTTTTCCTTTTTTTGATCTCCGGCCATCTTAATTGGATATGCTGAAATAATGTAACTCCCGCAGGCCTACATTCATCCAGTTCCACAGGGCAAGCCAGGATTCACTGTTTAGCTTTTTTGATGTTCAACAAAGCAATGAGGCAGGTAAGAAGCATTATTGAGGAAAGAACATCGATTGTCCCTTTCTGCAATAATGACCTGCCTGATCCAACAGTTTTGAAAGTGCAACTGTAGCTGCTTTAAGCCCATCTTCTGCTTCCTTTAAGTTACTCAAGGCGAGATATTAACACAGATATACTTTTATCACTAATGTCAACCTTGAACACTGGAATCAGTGGCATGCCAGATTTCAGGTACATGAGCACACTAAGGCTAGGTACACACGTGCAGTTGTTCTCGTCCGATAATCGTCTCAGGGCCGATATCGGAGGAGAATCTGGCATGTGTACAGCGCTCGTCAGCCATTGCCTGAAGGTCTGTCCTGGCGGATCCACGGACGATTGACCATGAACAATTGTAATGGAAGTGAAGGGAGAGAGAGCGCAGCAGGGTGGTGCTCTGTAGTTCTCCCCTCTCCATAGAGCAGAATGGTGCTTTTCATGCATCGTGCAATTATTATTGCTAGTGTTGGTCGAATATCTCACTATTCGATCGGACAGCTATTCGATCGAATAGGGCAATATTGTTCGGGTGATCGAACGTCGAAATCGAACACCAATAAAGTCAATAGGGGAAAATTTGGGTTATTTTTTGGGACTGTGTAAAACTGCAAGAGCAATCAGGGGAGCAGAGCTGACAGCTCCGCTCCCCTGTTTGCTCTTGCAGCCCTAGTGTAACTATAGTATGTGTTCTTGGATTGAGATTCTCTATTGAAGAACAAAGGAGTCCTACGACAGCTCAAGCTTCATCAAGATTTTACTTTCCCCAGCCAATCACAGAGCATTAAAGCTGAACGAATGGGGAGACTTGTCCCCATTTAAGCTCCAGTGCCCAAGGATCCCACACTGACAGGAGGATTCCCATGGCTGCACAGAATCATCCTGTCATTGTGGGATAACCTGTAAAAAAATAAAAGTTAGTTACACAAATCACACACATTCAATAAATTACTTTAACATTAAAGCTTCTTTTTTAACACTTTTTTTTACAGACAAATTTGCAAAGTCGAGTCCCGTGTTTTGCGGGTCGAGTCTACCTGAATTTGAACAGCCATATTCGGGTAGAACATAGGGACAACCCATTCGAACACCAACATTCGTTACTGCACATTTGTACATGGCCTAAGAATACTTCCCATGCCATACTTCCCTCAAACTTACAATAACAAAATACATGTAGGGTAGCAATCAGTTGGTGGTGATCCAGGTGAGGATAAACAGAACAATCCAATAGTATTTATATAGCGCAAACATACTACGCAGCGCTGTACATTTAATAGGGGTTGTAAATGACAGGCAGGTACAGATAGTGACACAGGAGGAGGAGAGGACCCTGCCCAGAAAGCTTAATATGTTGTCAGTTTTAAAGATTCCCGTTCATCATCGTTTAAAAAGACTTTGTATAACTAACAATGATAACAGTACCGCAAGCTTACCTTAACTTTAGGCCAACCAAGTTCACAATACACAATGTGATCTCAGCTCACATCTGTTTTATTGTATATCTGGCATTGATACAATATCTATTCTTTTTAAATTGTGATTTGCATTAAGGTTTACTTTGGAAGTTGCAAATTTAAACACATTTATATGAGTTTACTTTATGGTAACCTGGATGCCATTTTCACGCAGGACTAAAATCATGAATATGTAAAGACTTGTGCACATAAACAATCTAAATGTAATAAACCTTATAAAAACCAAATGCACTGAACATCCATCTCATGCTGAATGTTTCAACATGAATTCACTAAAAATAATTGTATTAAAATATAAATAGCTATTCATATTTATAAAAAATAACACCATAAAATGTTGACCCAGGGAGTATTTGATTGCCTTTGGGGGTCAGGAAATATTTTTTTTCTGTTGGAGAAAATTGGATCAAGATTTATAAGCATTTTTTGCTCTCTTCTGGATCAACTCTTGACTTTAAGGATTTATGGGTGCAAAGTGTATTTATATATTGTGGCCTGGATTATAGAAGGGGAAGGGACTGAGCAGATGCTCACCTTCTTCAGAAACCCAGTTGTTAGAATAGCAGGAGCTGCAGGGAGCTAGATTGCTGTATTTTGAGCCCCCATTTAATACTTGTCCAGGGCCCGATTTGGTTTAAACCATCCGTGCTTTTGGCTTGACCCAACTGACATATGTCTTTTTCCAACCAAACATTTGTAATTTAGTTCTAGACGTTAAAAGCCATGGCAACATTAACATTTGCAAAGGAAAATCTTCTGGATTCGTAGGTTTTGCAATTTTATTAGGCTTTTTTACTTGTTATTCAACATACATGCAAAACAATAAAACATTTATGGAATTGTATGCATGTATTTTTTAAAGGTCCTTTGGGTTGGTTTTGTTTTTTACATTTTTGACCCATCCATAACTTGCTATTATGTAGATCTGCCTAATGCTATATAAAAATGAAGTCTAGAAAAGAAAATACTATTTAAGTTAGGTAACTACAACAATAAAGCCACCATGTTTTAATGGGACTGTCTGTAACAATATCCTTATGATTCGGGCAAGGGGTGGGAATTATAACATCCTCTCAGATGGGAAACGATATCACCACTTCTGAAGATTACAGGAATGTGATTATTAGGCTAACACTTTTAAATCTCTAGAGACAGCAGAATCCCTTCTATGCAGCACAGCTTTGTGACCACACACATGCAAAATAGATTAAAAGGCATGAAATAGTATTTTATGTCATGATAAGCTATCGAAATGGGCTTAAGCAGCAAAAGCCACCAAGTCTACGGTTAAGTACTACCATAGATCACTGTCATGTTGTTTCATAGTGTATGTATATATTTTAATGAAATAAAAATCCTAGAGTTTATTACATTAAAACTCTTTAGCACAGTCTTCTGTTTTGAATTTATTTTGTGTTGTAGACATGCATGTTGCCCTAAGTACAGTCCTCAATATACAATGTTGTGGAACATTCTAATGATTTATAAACATAAACCAAAAACTTAGATGTATTGGAGGGAAACTATATTTTTAAGTACATTAATGTCTTTGTTGTTTTATGTTTTTTTTTTCTTTTAACACAGGACAGAATTAAAGAAGAACTCCAAGCAATTACTAAATATACTGCCATTTTTATAGTAGGCAAGGGTTAAAACCCTTTACAGGTTCCGCTGCTACCCGAGGATTCTTTAGAGACATCTGCCCTTACTTCATGTTCTGGGGACAAAGTATCACCATAAACACCAGAAGTAGGGAAAAATATGGATAGAAGAAGGCACCAAAAAAATGACAAGCCTTTCCCTACATAGAACAAAGTTACCCATAGCCAATCTCACAAAAAGGTTGTGGGGGCTTGTGGAAAGGAGGCTTACAGTTGAATCTAGAAGCCCCCACTAATAAGGGAGGCCACTTATTTCCTGCTGATGAATGTAGTGGCAAGGAAGCACAGGTAAAGCAAGTACAACCTGCTACTAAAATAGACAATAAAGTTCTGCCCTACTTAGGCAAAGCTCAAGTTCATTTAAAGGGACAAAGACTTGTAATGTTTTATGATGGTGCACTTGTCAGCACATTAATAATTTTACTACAGTGAAAAATGTATTATTACACAATAAAGAAAAGCCCTTCAAATAAAGTAAAAGCATAAATTAATCCCCATTTAAAAGCTAAAAGCTAGAAGACATTTATTCAACTTTACAGAAATAATACTTCTCACCAATGCAGTAATTCATATAAACAATCACCAAAAAAATCAGTGATCAGGATATTAAAATGCATAGCACTTTAGCAAGGTGGTGGGTGTAAGAGGAAGAGGAAGGAAAGTTTGAAAAATTAAATTAACCAAACAAGTACCTGGTAAATTCTCTAACTAGAGAATATTGACTATGTTTCAGATCCACTGCTTTATAAACAGACCCACTAAACATAAATATACACCAAAGATTTCTGCCACTGCAAATGATCTTTTGTGGTTGTTCCCATTTATAGTAGGAGGAATGGAAGCTATACACACGAAGCTGTTCACTATAAGAAATGACAAGAGGTTGCCCCAGTTGATTGTTTAGTGAATATTATTATTATTATTATTATTAAACAGCATTTATTTACACAGCGCTGTACATTAAATAGGAGTTGCAAATGACAGACTAATACAGGCAGTGACACAGGAGAAGGAGGGGACGCCTGCCCAGGAGGTGTAAATCTAAGAGGTGGGGAAAGTAGCACACAATAGAAGGAGGATATAGAATAGTAGGTAAGTAGTGAGGGTTTTAAGATACAGAAGAAGATGGGTAGGCAAGGCTGTGGTTTTGGCAATATGGGTTTTGAGTGCTCTTTTAAATGAACAGAAAGTAGAACCAAGCTGAATAGGACGAGGAAGAATATTCCAGAGAGTCAGGGCAGCTCTAAAATAGTCTTGGAGCTATACAAATGACAAGGTAGGAAATCATTAATAGGTGAGTGGAGGATCAAGCAGCTAGGGGAGTATTTTTCTATCAGGTCAGAAAAGATAAGTGGGACAAGAGCTGTGGAGGGATTTGAAGGCAAAGCACAGGACCTTAAATTTGATTCTAAGCTTAACTGGGAACCAATGAAAGTAACTACAAATGACGATGAGTTCTGTTTTATCCAGGTTGAGTTTAATAAATCTGTCAGACATCTATGATGAGATAGCTGACACACAGCATGAAACCTTGTGCAGGACTGACAGAAAAAAGTCAGGGGTAGATTTGAACATCATTAGTGTACTGTAGACCAAAGGAGCATATGAGATTACCGAGTGAGGAGGTGTACAGAGAAAACACACTGGTCCATAGATTGACCCTTGGGGAAAAAGGAGAAGGGGAGGAATTACCTGTTAGGAAATGCTCTTCGGTCCAGCCACTCTGTGATGTGCTCCATCGTGGTAATAAACACTGGGATACTGAGAACTGGGATACCAGCAGCCCCTGCTTCTCTTAAGCTGTGCAGCCTGATGGATTTATGGCATCCCCAGAATCTATTGTTAGGCTGTGCACAGCTGAAGGGCATTCTAGAGGCTGATCAGCTCCTGATTAAGTCCTGCAGTGCTATTGGTTCTGTTGGAATCTTGGTACTGCTATCTGTGGGCTCCTGGCTTGCTGCCAGCCCATTCCCAGACGCCATCCCTTGCACAGTAAGTTCTGGGGCAACCTAGTGCTGGGAGACACAACCAGTCTCCCGAGGGTGAGCAGGGGCTTACTAAAGGTAAAGACAGAGGTGTTAGATTGGGGGACTGGTGTCTGGTGGGGACTGGTGCTGACCAGGGCCTTACATTACCATTGAAAGAAACTTGAAAGAAGTGGCAGACAGATAGAGAGAGCAGTGTCACTAATACCAATGGAGTTCATGATTTGTATTAGAAGGGGGTGATCAAAGGTGTCAAGAGCAGAGGAAAAATCTAGGAGAAAGAGGGGAGAAAAGTGACCTTGTGGCATAGCTCTGATAGGGTCATTGGCCACTTTACTAAGGGCTGTTTCGGTGGAATGGGCAGTTTGGTTAGTGCAGGGGCCAGAGTGGAGGAATGAGCACGGAATAGATCAGAGGGAATATGGTGAAGCAGATAGGTAGTGGATGGAGATCCACAGTAACAGCGCTGAGGGAGGTTAGTGATGATTTACAGGTAGAAGGGGTGGATATGGTTGGAGTGGCCCGGTGAGCAGAGACATCATGTCTGATTGTAGTAGTGGGAACAGGTGTGGGGTATAGGAAGGTTGAGAAAAAGCTGCGAGGGTTGGAAGCTTGAGAGGATATGACAGTTGAGAAATGATAGAAATGATTTTGCTTGGCAACAGAGAGTGCAGTGTTGTAGTCTGGCTTTGTAGTCCATGAAGTCAGCACTGGGGCCACATTTCCTCCACTTGTGGTCAGCATGATGGGCCTGGTGGGTCACTAAACGACACTGAAGGACTGCTGTACACATGCTAGATTTTCTTCTGAGACGATTTTGATTGCTCATCTCAGCTGACAAATATCCAGCATGTTTATATAGCTTAAGTTTGATCTACGCATTTTGATCTCTCTTTTTACTTATCTCTGGCTGTACAAACCATACATAGTTTGTAGGTCACCTATGGCTTTCAGTAGTAAATAAAAAAATCTATATAATTTATTTCATATATATCTTCTTTAAGATATACAAATACATTTCCTGAGAGCTAGTTGAAGTGTTTACACCAGTGTTTCTCAGCCAGGTTTCCTCCAAAGAATGCTGAGGGTCCTTGTGCCATGAGCTGCTGGTTGGTTGAATTATTTGGAGATGCGAGGACAAGGTATCTAAAACTTCTAGAAGTGCGTCAGATGCTGATAATCCTTTGCTCCTTAAAAAAGTAAGATCTGTGGCACAACAGGTAAGGAGTTGCTTTAAACTGAACTGTACAACCCTTTTTGTATATCATTAAAAATTCAATTATATTATTAATTTAAAAATTCTTGAAAGGTAGTTAAAATAAATATCATCTTCTGGTTGAACTGATTAAAAAACGATCACTGTTTAGTTGTAGGCTGTGGACATAAAATGCTGCAAGATCTTATTAGCCTTGTCAGATAGGCCAGACTCCAACTATCATCTATCTGGCATTTCCTCTGCTATGTACTTAGGAATATTATTTCACTGTGTCCCCAGGAGCATATGGGAGCTCTATTATAACAGTACTTTGTGTTTAACCTCCACAATCAGAAAAAAAGAAGAAAAGAATGCTGTTTATTATTTTGCCTGGAGTGCTATTAAATAAAACCACCATTTTTATTGCTTATTTTTGTTTATTTTAAATCTTTACTACTATATCTTATCTATTTCTCCCAGATTCTAGATTACAATCAACTATTTTTCCTGTAAAGTAGCTTCACTTTTTATTGAAATAAACAGTAAAATCTGCTCTAAGCTTGTTATTGAGCAATGTGAATGTTATAGTTTTTTTCTACATTTCATATTGAACTGCTAAAAAGCAAAATATCTCTGCGCTGATAAAATACAAGAACTAACATAAAAGAGATGCTTTTTCTCTATATAGTAGTGGGAAGGCATTGGGTTTTGTTTTGCAAAAAAAAGGGGAAAGTAAAAAAAACAAAAAAAAATTTTTACTGCAAAAAGTAATCCCCTTACCTTTACTCTGCGCTCCAGCGGCGATCGGATGATCCTGCTGTGATGCCGGGGTGCCGGTCCGTTGGGGGGCGTGGCCAGGCGGGAAATTTAAAAGCAGATTACTGAGTAATCTGCTTTTAAATACCACCAGGTTCCTGGCCACACCGCTGCCGGCATCAGCAGTGAGATGCCAAGGACAATGCAGGACTTCTGCATTGTGCTTCACATCTCACTGCAAATGCCAGCAGCAATAGCAAATTCCAGGGGTGAGCCTTTGATGGTGAGGATGTTGCACTGCTGGTTATGACCAGGTTGTGGTCCTTGGACACACCAAGGTGGGCAAGCATGGTACCAAATCACCAGGCAGGGGGATAGTCAAGGAAAGCAGGGGTCGAGACAGGCAGCAGGCAAGGGAGGTCAGGTCACACGCCAGGGGTCAATAGCCAGGGATCCAGGAGACAGACAGCAATGACACAGGAGCTTGACACAGGAAACACTGGATTAGGCAACAGGTGTGTGCTAGTTCCTGTAGGAACTAGTTCACAGAACTAGGGATCTAGGCACTAGTAACTTGATGCACTAACACCAACTGGAGTCTGCAAGCAAGCTAAATAGCCAGGGCTGGTAAAGGGGCTACTTCCTGATTTGCCAGCGGCATGGATAAAGCCTGAAAACAAAGGCACGCCCAGCATCAGAGCTGCCCACATGTGCAGGTGGGAGATGCCGGTGTTTTAGTGAGTAATAGGTAAGTGTGACACAATCTATAGTAGTTGCTGAAACAACTTCCTGATGGAGCCGATTCCACATTTTCACAGACCTTACAGGGAAAAATCCCTTCCATATCCTTTTCCTCCAGACACAAAGAGTGCCCTCTTGTTCTTTGTAATGATCCTAAAGTGAATAATCGGGAACAGAGTTCTCTATATGGACCGTTTATATATTTATACAGGGTGATCATATCCCCCCTTAAACTTCTCTTCACAGGCGAGAATAAATTCAGTTCAGCTAATCTCTCCTCATAGCTGAGCTCCTCCATTCCTTTTATTAGTTTAGTTGCCCTTCTCTGCACTCTCCAATTCCACAATGTCCTTTTTGGGAACTGTTGCCCAAAACTGGACTGCATATTCCAGATGTGGTCTGACCAATGCTTTGTACAGGGGCAGGATTATGTCTCCATCTCTGCAGTCTATTCCTCTTTCAATACAAGAAAGTACTTTACTACTAGTTTTAGATATTGCAGCTTGGCATTGCATGCTGTTATTAGGTCTATGATCTACCAGAACCACCAGATCATTTTCCATTTCTGACTCCCCCAAATGTATTTTCCCTAGACAGTATGAAGCATGCATGTTGTTAGCCCCCAAGTTCAGAACTTTACATTTATCTATATTAAATGTCATTTGCCACTTGGCTGCCCAATCAAACAGTACATCCAGGTCTGCTTGTAGATTATGGAGATTCTGTATGGACATAATTCCATTACATAGTTTGATGTCATCTGCCAACACAGAAATGGTACTTTTAATCCCAAACTCTATATCATTTAATAGGATGTTAAACAGTAAAGGTCCCAACACTGAACCCTGGGGTACACCACTAATAACCTTAGACCATTCAGAGTTTGAATCATTAATTACAACTTTCTGGATGCAGTCTTTAAACCAGTTCTCTATCAATTTACAGATTGACTTTCCTAAACCTATTGGCCCTAACTTGCATATTAACCGTTTGTGGGGTACAGTGTCCAATCCTTTTGCACTGTCTACCTGTTTACTTACATAATAAGAGAGTAAATTTGTTTGACAACTTCAGTCTTTCTTGAAGCCATGCTGACTATCACTTATAATATTATTTTCTAGAGGAAACTCCTCTTTGTGGTTCTTTATCAAACTCTCCAGGACCTTTCCAACTATGGACATTAAACTAACTGGTCTTAAGTTAC
Source organism: Pyxicephalus adspersus (assembly GCF_032062135.1). Taxonomy (NCBI): domain Eukaryota; kingdom Metazoa; phylum Chordata; class Amphibia; order Anura; family Pyxicephalidae; genus Pyxicephalus; species Pyxicephalus adspersus. The sequence continues at coordinate 130,886,320 of NC_092858.1, forward strand.
CTGGTAATGACCTTGCTCCCTTTTTGAAGATTGGAACCACATTGGCCTTACGCCATTCCATCGGTACAATGCCAGTGACTAAAGAGTCTCTAAAAATTAGAAATAATGGCTTTGAAATAACGGAGCTTAGCTCTTTGAGGACACGTGGATGTAATCCATCAGGTCCTGGTGCTTTGTCAACCTTAATTTTTCCCAGCTGTTTCTCAGTCATATCAATTCTGAGCCATTGTGACTCATTTAAGGCAGTGACATTGCTATTATGAATTTGGACTTGACTTGAGCTCTGCCATTTTCCTTTGTGTACACAGAGCTAAAAAAAATGTTTAGTAAATTTACCTTTTCTTTATCCCCAGGTACCAACCCAGCGATATCCTTTAAGGGGCCTACATGCTCAGATCTTATCTTTTTGCTAATATTATATTTTAAAAAATGTGGGGGATTTGCCTTACTTTCCTTTGCAATCTGTCTTTAACTTTGAAGTTTTGCACATTTTATCTTCTTTTTACATCTTTTGTTATATTCTTTATAGTTTTCAAACGATGAAGGTGATCCTTCATTTTTATATTTTTGGAATGCCCTTTTCTTTTTCCTTATGGCTTTTTTAACATCAGCTTTGAGCCACGTAGGTTTTAAGTCTCAGAGAGCCGCCCTTAATATTAGAAATTAAATGTTTTTATCTTTCCTGTTTTTGCTTCCTGTTTACAGCTTACATTAAATTAAATCATATTATGGTCACTGCTACTCAGATTCTCTTTTACATGCACATTTCTTATAAGCTCTGCACTGTTAGAAAGAACTAGGTCTAGCAGGGTATCATTTCTAGTTAGGGCTTCAATAAACTGTACCATAAAATTATCTTGTATTAAATTTACGAATTTCCTCCCTTTTGCTGTTCCTGTAGTGCAATTACTCCAGTCAATGTCAGGGTAGTTGAAATCTCCCCTGATTAAAACACTTCCACTTTTTGCTGATTTTTCTATACGTGCTAGTAGTTGATTTTCTATTTCTTTCTTAGTACTGCGGGGCCTATAGCAGACTCCAATAATAAATTGTGTGTTATTCAACCCCACATTCAACTCCACCCACAATGCCTCAATCTCATCACTTGATAGGTGCAAACCTTCTCTGGCATACAGGTTGTAACCCAATGAAAAGTCAGCTCAGTGCTCTATGCACCAGTGCACCAGGAGTTAAGCCATGTGTTTAGCTGTCTAAGCTCCCTCTGCTTTCCTGTGTTGCGCATGGCACAGGCAATATTCCAGAGAATATAACCTTGGAGGTCCTTTCCTTCAAATTGAAACCTAGTTCTTTAAACTGATTTTTAAGGATCCTCCATCTTCCATTTATCTTGTCATTGGATCCAACATGGACCAAGACAGTTGGGTCCTGTCCAGCCCCTCCCAGTCATTTGTCCACTTGGTCCACCACATGCCGAACCCTGGCACCAGGGATCGGTTGAAGGGATCCGGGCGACAAACTATTCTATTCGACCTCCTGATCATAGAATCACCTATGACTACCAATTGTCTTTCCTTCCTGCGTTTCCCTTCCCACCACTACTAGATGTGCTGCTCTTCCGACTGTTTGAGGTAGCAGTAACATCTAGAATTGCCACCACTGGGTCTGACACCTGCACATCATCACATAATTTTGCAAATATTTTAGGATGCTCAATCACAGGGCTGGCCTTTTCTGGGAGCCCCTATCACTCCCTCTAACTACAGCAACCCAACTCCTTACATGTTCATCCTGATTATCCCTCTCCGCTCTCCACATCTAAGCCATTAACTTCTAAGATATGGTAGTGCTTCCACAGTTCTTTGAACAGTTCACAGCCCTATTCCTTAAAAGAGCATTCATATATAATGTATAATCATAAATATTATATTATCTCTCCACGGAAAACTACTAATAAATAGCAGCAGAGTAATGACATTTAAAAGGCCCCTGTAACCTATTCTTTATCATTTCCATTTTTCTTTATCTTTGCATTTTGTTAGTAAGTCTTGCGGAGCTGAAGATCTTTGTAACCAAGGTATATTAATATAATCTGATAGCTGAGAGAAAACTTGACCCATTTACTCTGCATTGTTTGAAATTATACTCGTCTGTTCCTATTGTTTCCTGAAAAAGGATATGACTGTAAATATTTTCCTTCCAGTAGTGTTAATATACGAGTATATTATAGTGTTAATATATATTGTCAGAATTAACTATATTATGAACAATGTTGATATTTCCCCACGGAAAATCACACAAAGATCAAACAAATTTGATCAAATTAACTAAACAATTTGCAGTCAAACTTCCAAAGCTCAGGAACACTGGATAGGATACATGTTCATCAGTAAACCTGGGTGACAAAGCAAACCTGGAATGCATTTATCAAAAGTAGATTGCTATTTGCTAGCAAATGTTTTGAATCCTGGACCAGATCCCTTCCAGGTTTGCTGGATCAGGCAGCTTCCTTGACGAAAGTGTTTCCCTCCAGCCTTGGAGAGGTTTAATAAATCAGGGCCATTCTCTTCAACACATTTCATAAAGCCGGTGTTGATCTTTTTACCTGCTAGTTTTGCCTGTTATTCTTCTTAAAGAAAGTCAGACATATTTCTAAGGCAAAAGTGACAACTGGCCAAGAGGGTTTTTACCCCCACTAGGAAGATAATTCCTTTTACTACTGGAAGAAAAAGTATTAATACTAACCCAATCCTAAACTGAACAAAAATAAATCTTTTGATATGAGTATGCTTTAATCTCAATAACAGACAGGTGGGTTTAAATTGATGGTAAAGATCTGTTTTAAGGTTTAGGATAAACTTAGTCATATCTTAGAAGATAAAGTGAAATTATTCTTTAAATTTCTAAATGTATCATTCACCTCTGTATGAACAGCAGAAACCTGAAACAATGAAATAATACAATGATCAAGCTCAGACACTTTAGGGTATTTATTCAGCATATTAGTATTGGGGGAAAGAATTAGGGGGCAGAATACACAAAATAACAAATGGGGTGGAAAAATCTTCTATTGTTTCAAATTCTAGTCAAAGAAATTTTGTGTCCTTTTAGGATGTGGATGCTATAGTAGTAGTCAGGCAGCCAAGTAACCCTGTGAGACGCAGTCACCCAAAACACTCACATGTGCAGGGAAAGTACCTAATCTTTAAGTGTCATATCTTGTACCTTGAAGTACAGAATCCTTTCACAATATCTCACAGAAACATGTATGCAAGCTCACACCTGACACTATTGAGCAGTAGACCTAATCTTGTAGGCGACATGGCGGCTTAATACCTAGCACGCTTGCCTTTGCACTGCTAGGGTCCCAGGTTTGAATCTCAGTTAAGACACTATCTGCATGAAGGATGTATGTTTTCCTTGTGCTTGTGTGGGTTCCCTCTTGGCATTTCGGTTTCCTCCAACATACCAAAAACATGCAGTTAGGTTAAGAGGGTAATGCTCTGAGGGATGGTTATTGACATTTTAATATAAACTTTGTAAAGCACTGAATAAAAGGTTGGTGCTATATAGTTCTTCCACAAAGTCACAAAGAAGTTTAGCAAACAATTCAGAACCCATTTCCTAGCTGAGCAGAACCCAAGGCTCTGGATGGGCCCGGCCCTACCATACACTTTTGACTCCTTAGAGAAGAGAGAACTTCCCACAACAAGGTCATCCCTAGATACTTATCCTCTTCCTCCCAACCCACAACAAGCCACAACCAAAAATTACACAATGCATATCAATAAAAATCTTTAACTTGACTGTTTAGATCATCAAAATATGATATTTAGTTTCAGTGTTCCCTTCTTACCAATTTGTAAACAGCTTGAACATTACTGTTATTTTTATTATTATTGTAACCTATCCCTGCCCTGTAGAAAAGGAATCACCAAACATGTATGAATTCAGTTTTATTTACAGTATGAGCCCATCCTTCACTTTTCTATTTTGGCATCACCTTCAGAAACATTTGGAATTACATAGTTACATAGTAGGTTAGGTTGATAAAAGACATAAGTCCATCAAGTTCAACCACTAGGGAAATAAACATATCCCAGATATATCTCAGGAATAAATGTTTCTACACATGCATATGCATTTTGCTCTGTACTGGTAATAGCATAAATCATATTGTTATATAGTTTTATGTGAAATTCATTTAAATCTGTGCTTCCTGTATTTGGAGAGTGAAGGTCAGATCACATCAGAGAAAATGAAACCTTTTTTGCTTGTACAGTTTATAAGTTCATTTTACAGTAAGGACAGATTTTATTTTAGGCAATATTAGTCATCAGCCAGTTGCAGTGTCCATAAGAATGTGTTTGACATTTTAGAATCTCCCAAAGCAAATTCACAAAGGGTAGGGTAATTCTGGGTATTAAATCTGCTCTTTGGCGGTCTCCTTCAAGCTCTACAACCTTTTACTTATGTCACTTTCATTATCTGTATTTGTTCCTCTTAATAATTCAGAAAGCTTCTGAACAGGTGACTTCCTATCCCAAATGTGTTTTAATTCCAAGTCATTCAGCTGTAGATTTTTTAAGGATGTTTTAGTATGCTTTTTGTAAAGAAGTGTATGTTACTGAAAAAAACTATGGGTTTTCAAACCTAATGTATCCTTTTTCTATAATTATTTTTTATCACAGATATAAAATAATATCCATACATTGGATATCACCAAACATATTACAATATTTAATTATATTCATAGGAAACAGAAAACAAGAAGTCCAACAATTATAACAATGACAATGCAAATGCATCTTTAAAAACACAATTTTTTGTATAAGAGTTTCATTTAAAGCCATGTGCTGAATTCATTAATATATACTTATATACAAATTTGAAAACAGTTTTTCTGTTGTTGAAAAACTGCTGAATTATGTAAATCAAACTTTTGGCCCTCTATTATATTTTTTGATCTTCCTGTGTTCCCAGCCACTGACTTCTTTAAAAATCATGCTTGGTCATAACAATCAATACTGTCAGTATAATTGTTGTTTTGTATATGTACTTTATTTTCTGTATTAATAGACTTTTCCCCTACTATCACCATATTGTTGGCTCTTCATGCAGCTCTCAAAGTAAATATTTTTCAGTGAGCTAAGCAAAGTTCACACAAACTGTTTTACCTGCGTTTAAACTGAGCACTTGAAATGTTTGAAATTCCCATTTATTCCATTGGGAATGGCCACACCAGAGCATTTTCTTGATGAGGTGTAAAGAAATGTGACTCCTGCAGCATTTGGAATGTGTTAAACACCCCAAAACACTCCGGAAATGCTCAAAAATGCTTAAAAACACCTAAAGAAATTGCACCAAAATGCCCCCATTGAAATTAATGTTTTGGTATACATTTAGCTGGTTTTAGGTATTTTAGATTTTTGCCATTTATAGGCAATTGTGAGGCATGTTCTCCTTTTCTAATCATTCCCTGCTTTATGTCTTGGTTTTAAACTTGGCCTTACCAAGGCACGTGAGCTTATTCACTTCAATAGGAACATTGGAGGGATGTTTGAGGTCTTATTTGCACACAAGTTGAGAGAGACCTGAACTCAAAATGTAGGTTTGTTGTGTTTTAGGTAAAATGTAGAAATGTATATTGTGTCTAAGCAGAAATCCAAAAAATGTACCTTTTGCTTCAAAGTGATCCACAAAACACTGTTCTTTATAGCTACATAGCTTCACGAAATATGGAGTTATTTCATTTTTTTCCAGCTTACTGTTCTTACATTTATACCTATTTCTTTGCACATGGTAAATAAAACCTGCAGAAAGAGAAAAACATGTAGGTAAACTAAATCTACACTAATATTTGGAACAGGGAGTCAAAAGTGTAAGCTGTCAACACATTTGTGCCCTTTTTGGAGCTCCCAGTAATTTTTCCATTTTGTGATATTTGGGATTCACCATGTCCTCCTTTCATCCTACAAAACATGATTAGTTTCTAAACTACTTCTCAGCATGCCTGGACTATGTCAGGTAGGTAGTCTGTCTATTAAATGGCACCTTTTTGAAAACTTTTGTCACAAGTCTATAAGGTTCTGCAGCAGTAGGTATTTACTGATAACTTATATTGACAGCTACAAACTATTGATATTCAATGTGCCATTTTTCTTTAGCCACCAGGTTTACTGTATGGTCTTCCAGCAACCAGCCATTACAAGTTATCCCCTTTATTGACATAATCATATTGGTTTATGATGGATGCATCACTATCTTTAAATTATTTTTTGTGAAACACTTACATCTTCTAAATGTATCAAACTGATTTTATTTTTCCGTGGGAAAAAATGGTTAAGTAACATTTTGGCAAGTGATAGAATGGAAAATGATAAACACCGACATGCTTAAATAGACTGTTTTATTTCAGAATTTCAGAAAAATATTCATATGTATATAAATTCAGTGAACAAAGAAGCATTTCACTATTGTATTTTTCTTTTAATAAAATGTTTACTGGTTTTATCCAAACATGTGATGCAAAAATCAGAAAACATATCCTAAATATATGAAGAAGAAATGTTGTAGCCAGAACCAGAGGTAAGAATCTAGCAATGTTTCCTTGCAGTTCCCACAAGAACATAGTGTAGTGCTCTGTAATAATATATGTGTATATGCAACAGCTATAGTAAAATTATACAAGGTACATTAGAAGAGTTGTTTATTACCTAAAAGGCATCTGTGTTTGTAGTACTCATTTCACAGAGACCTTTTTCTTAAGGTATTCTTTGCATATTCCTAAAGAGGTTATACAGTTGGATTTCATTTCAGTTGCTTATTTGGTAACACATTAGCATTTTTAAAAGAAGGTCAACAATGATTGATTTCTTCAAGTTTACTTTGAAATTTTTGCTACTTTTATCCACTTTATATGTCTACTTTTTAACTTGAATATATAGTGTTACTGAAAATGTATTTCTGTTGCTACATTTCAAAGATGTTCTGGTGTAATGATCAGTGTTCTTGTCTAGTATATCCAAAGTAATGGGCGAAGGCTCTCAATCATCGTTTTTAAGGCTGTAATATTTAAGTTTTGATGAAAAGAACTTTTTTTAGATTCACTTGAAGAAAGTATTAGGTGGGTCTTAAATAAGTTATATAGGTATATAATCAATACCTAATTCCACCTAATATTCTATTTTCATGAATGCTGAAATCTCCAATAATTTCTGTTTACCTACTGGCTATTCCTGGTTTTTGTAAGTATTTTAAAAGTCAAGGATAAGGGTATGACACCCCAAAGATCTACACCTATCTCTTCAGTTTGTACCCAGTTATTTGCTTTGTTTCTCAATTCGAAAGCTTATGTACATAAAATATATGTCATATTTCGTGTATGCCACAAGTGTTGCTTATTGATGCCAATAAATCCCTTTCCTTTTGTGCTTTGGGTAACCTAAATCTTAATTTTATATACATAGTGATTTTTGAGCTTTTGGAGGAAGGCATCAATATTTGTAGTGCCTATAAAGGAAAAGGAAAAATGGGTTGCAGTAAAGTCCCCCCCACCCCCCCTGCACCTCTCCCCTTCTGAAGGGGATGATATGAGTGATAAAAAGTTATTGGTGAAATCATAATAACTAAGCTCTCACAATAAGTTTTTATCAAAGTGCAGTTGCAATGCGCAGTGTGGGTTGTTACCAATAGCATCCCCTGCACCTACTCTGAGGCTGTCCACAGCTGAAGGCGATTTTAGAAAATGTGCGTCAGCCAATGAGCAGAGTAGTTCCTGGTTTCAACCTTGTCCTGCTATTGGCTGAAAAGCCTTCCTTTTCTACCTCTCTGTTTCCAGGCTCTGGTTGCTGGATCCTCAGCCTTATTACCTGAGATTTGCTCAGTTTAACTCATCATGCCCCTGGATTCCTGACCTATACTTAAACCTGGAGTTTGCTTGTCTGCCGCCTGTCCTGACCTGTGCTTGAACCTGGATTACACTTGTCTGCTGCCTGACCTGTGTTTGGAACTGGATTACGCTTTTCTACCACCTGCTCAGACAGCTTGTCTGCTGCCTGCCCCTACAATCAGTCTGCCTTTGCCTCCTGCTGTGATCCACCTTAGTACCCAATTTGTGCTGTCCCTAAAGCGGAGCCCTCTGTCCTGCTTGCCTCTAGTGGGAAGAGCCTGGGGGCTGCAACTTGGTGTTATCTCCACAGCAAAGTTGTCCAGTGGCCATTAAGGTCACCGACCCATCATCCATTGCAGGATGCTCTGGTAAAGACCAGGAGACACTTAGACTATGAGGCCCAGGTAATCCCATGGCACCTGTCAGCGAAGGGCGGGGGAAGCACTAACACATGTCCACTTATAAAAGTGTATCTCTCCATGCTTGGAGAGCTTTAATAAATCAGGCCCATACAGAAGTGGCAAAGCTACCCCTAGGCTTACTGTTAGGGCAGCAGATACACCAGATTGCTAAGGACCATGGGAAGGATTTTTAAATTGGTTTGGCACCCACACACCCTTGCAGGAGAAGTTAAATGATGTGTTAACAGTGCCACTTATTTCACCACAGTGATCCACACACCAATACAGCTACTAGAGGAGATCTTCATCATCAACTTGTGGCTTAGCCCTGAGTTTTACCTTAAGGCCAGCACTCGATGATAGCTGGACACTATCTTGAAGCGCAAGATGGAGGCTGGAGTTCGGGTTTGTGTCTTGCTGTTCAATATGATAGAACTGGCTCTGAGAAATAGCAATAGATAATACAAAAGTGCACTGATGTTGTTAAGTCCAAATATTAATGTGATGCATCTCCAAGATCATATCTCCTCTTTGGTCTTCCTCGGGGCTCACCAGGAGAGGGAATACGATACAATGGCCATAACTGACAGATGAGGGCTCAGGGAAGATACAACAGGAGCAACAGCCGAATTGATCTGCAGCTCTGGAACCCAGAAAAAGCCTGAGATGGTCTCCCAACAATGGCTGGGCAAAGACTACAGTAGCCTGATATTGAAAGATTGTGTACAGCTTGACAAACCCCTTGACACATATTATTGTTGTTATGAGCATTCTAACAGTGAGCCTGATTTGGTAAAGCTCTGCAAGGCTGGAGAGAATACACTTTCATCAGTAAACCTGGGTTGAACCTTAGTTATTTGCTATTTTTTAGCAAATGTTTACAATCCGGCCTAGTAAATCAACCCCACAATGTCCTCACACCAGATCTAGTGCTGCATCATGGGAGGGGGGCTGGGGATATATCAGTTCTTTATAGAAAAATACTTTATAAAAAATGTAAAATATATACATATGCATATATATTTCTCCATACTTTCTAAAAAATACATTACATATTCTAACATCAATATATGTATATAGTAACATTCTAAATTCAATATCTGTAAAATAAAACATATAACTTTAAAATGAGTGTTTAGGAAGGTTTACAAATTCTGTTGCATTTACACCTATAAATAAAACAAATTTGAGAATATTTTCAGCACTGTTCATTCAAATTATTATATTTTGTAAGTAATTAGCTTAGCTGATAATGTGTATTTATAGTTTGTACATGGCTATTTGCACTGTACAACTAACAATTGGAGCACATTTGTCCAAATACTTGTCTAAATGTGCTGTCTGAAGAAAAACAGCTTGACACAACATGCTCTTACCATATAAAATACTGAAATAAACTATATGTGTTCGCCTTTTATAGTTAATCTCCCAGAGAGCCTACAAAGAAAAGATCTGCTAAACAGTTTAGAATGAAAGAAAAAAAAGTTTAAGGAATTTGGAATGCTTGTAAGCATCTGTAATTTTTTTAAAATACGTTTTTTTTTTGTAGGTGGGATCGAGACACATTACGCAATATGGTCAGGTGCAAATGTGTGATTTTTAAAGAGTGTGGTGGTGTTTCTTTGTCTGTGATGTGTTTGTGTGAAAACACTCTATACACATGGTACCTATTATGGCATGTGTTTTATTGGCCCCTAGGGAATCTCCATAAAATTAATTTGTTTTCAGTAATGTTTCAGGATGTGCTCTGCCTAAATTATCTTGAAATAAATGGCAACAGAAGAAGAACTTAGAACCCACAGCTGTTTATTTTTGCATCTGCCCTTAAATGTCATCTAACAGATTTTTGGGAAAGGGAAACTACCCCAGTGACATGAAATGAATGAGTGAATTAAAAAATAAACTTTGTTTAATGATGTTAACAACATGTTTACTATTGATACGTTAACCTTAAAGCTGATTGATGTATCAGTCTGCCCCAAAAAAGTATTTCGCTTTTTGTTAGTAGCTCAAGCATTAAACCACCTAAAAGATTCTGTCTAATGGGGATTCTTAGAGAGATGCCTGCAAACATTATGCATTTTGAGGTCTACACACCTGCTGGTCGAATTTCCTGTTGGAATTTACATTATTTTAAAAAATGAATCATCAACAATGTAAGAAGAGACTCAAAGGCTGACAAGAACAGGACTGGGAATTATGGAAGTGAGATTTAGTTACTAGAGATAATAAAGGATGTGTATTCATTATTTCTATTCGTATATAAAAAAAGTTAATATGAAGTCAAATAAACTATTTCGGTTTATACTCAGGTCAGTGCTGGAAATTATTTAATCAGTTGTTAATGATCAAAGCTGCCAGAGACAGCTGTGGTTTTCCACAGTTCTGCACAAATGATACCAGAATTGCTGGACTGATCACAAACTGCAGCAAGGCTTTCACTTTTACTACTTTCTGCTGATCTGAACCAGCAATGCTACAGAGGGAACACTGCACATATCTTATTCAGCACTTGTCTGTGATGTGTGAAAAGTACTATGATATCCACCACCTACTGTACATGTTTTTTAAGGAAAATGGGTACCTTGTTTTATATTCAGGGTGGGTTAATGTTCGAGTATATAAAGTAATTTTTTCTACTTTACATACAAAGCCTACCAGTTCCACCCAATGAATGAACAAAAACTCCTACATTGGATAAAAACGGCACGTCCTTCAAGCCATATAACATAAATATTAAATATGTACGTTGCATTGGCTTGTGTGAGGATGAAAACTGCAATAGGGAATAAATGCAGAATGCTCATGAAAATTTCCACTATTGTGGTGTCAACTCAGGGTGCTGGGATGTATGTTTAAAATATAACTCAAATGGGCTATGCTGGCTTTGTGCTGGCATCCCTATTCTGGCATTTCCAAAAGTACTTATCCTTAGTAGGTCATTTTGGAGAATTGGAAAGGAAATGTGTTGATAACTATTATGGCAAAAAGAATCTACAAATTGTGATGTTCACAGAGCACCAAAATAACAGCAATCTTGTAGCAGTTAAGTGGCCTAGAGAACTACAGCTGGCTGGGAAACATAAGCCCTACACAGATAAGTTGTCCTTAGTGTCTGCATTTCCTGTACATTAAAAAAAAAAAAATAGATTGCCAATACTGTTACCTATACAACTGACTCTAAGGAGTATAACAACTCATTTAGCTACCCTAGAGTACAGCATCCCTTTGATCATTGCGTGTCTCTGTGAAATGAATTTGCTTTATGCATATTTTATTCCTGAGTAAAGCATGCAAAAATTCCACTACTGTCAAAAAAAATTGAACATATATTTTTCATTGAATTGAATCAAGCTTAGATGTCATACTTGTAGGATATGGAAAAGCAAACCAAATGGTATTTAAAATAAAATAATGTTATTGCAAACAGTGTGTTCCTGATTGTTAATTGTATTCACCTTTTGGACTTATTTGCTTTCATCTATACTTTAAAATAAAAAAAGGTTACACAATGTCGGAAGTTGTATTGGCAGTTTCCTTCCTAAAAAGGATATAAACATGTTTTAATGGTGTTTTAGGTACATTTAGCCCTGATGATAATGGAGAAGTATCCTGCACTTTGAAATGTAAAGATAGATTTTTAAACTGAAAGCAGAATTACAGTCGGCAATAACACACAATAAAAATCTGAGTTCCACCTCCTTATTGCCCATATATTTATTTTTTCTGCTTCTGTTCCAAAGCGATATCTGTTTAATACAATATTTACCCTACTTCACATAGTACATTAATGTTGGTAGCAGCCATTATGCTTGGCTAGACTCCAGAGTATAGATGTGTATGATGACAGAACATTCAGTCATCTCCACTTGTTCAATTTTATTTTGTCATTATTGTTTTATTTATTTTGGATTCATCCCTGGAGATAAATTCATGCATAGAAAAAAAACAAATTTATAAGTCAGTAAATTTGATTTCACCAAACACCTAATGGTGGTGAATCAGTCAGACAAAACTCACACAAGATAGCTAAAAACTTTGGTAAAGTTACTTATTTTTTCTTTTACACTACAATGTAGGTCCAGATTTATTTTACACTGGGTTTTCCCTTCATTAGAAAAATTCCTGCTGTACATCTGCTTACTGCACAAGACAGTACCTGTCTTATATCTCGCATGCATTCTCTTTATAGTTTTAAACACATGCAAAAATTCCAGGCAATTGTTATGAAAAAAATGCATAATAGCACAGAATAGCTCATTTTCCATTAAGAGCTTTATAAATGTGGGAGGTATGGGCTTATGAACAATCAAATTGTCAAGACATTTGATCAACTGGAAGCAGAAAATCCTGCTTGTCCTAAACGCCTGTAAATAAACTAACACAAACTTTTACAAATGTTTTAGAAGTGTCAATACACATCAGTGCAGTCTGTGGGATTAGATTTAGATGTCTTTGTGTCTTGTTAGCACTAGTTTCCTAAAAGGGAATTTGAATTTAT
>NC_092858.1:130899451-130992517 GCF_032062135.1 Pyxicephalus adspersus
TTACAGATACTAGATAATTGCCACAGAATTGCACCATCCATAGAATAGGACAGCATTATATGTACAGCACTCATGTATTTGCCTTTCACTAGAAACAAAGAATCTGAACCATGAAGAGGGGAAGGAAAAAGATGGTGGTGCCTGGAATGGAACAGTGACAAGTGAATTTAAAAAATTGGGATAAGGCAAATAAAGTTACGTTATTGCAGAAGGGATTCCGTCTGTCCCTTCTGCAATAAAGGACCTGTCTAATCGCAATTTGTTTTTATATTTTCTATATATATATATATGGGCAGCATGGTGGCTAATAGGTTAGCACTCTGGTCTTTGCAGCGCTGGGTCCCAGGTTCGAATATCGGAAAGGGCAATATCTGAATGGAGTTTGCAGTTTCTCCCCGTGTCTGTGTGAGTTTCCTCCGGGTAGTCTGGTTTCCTCCCACATTCCAAAAACAAGCAGTTAGGTTAATTGGCTTCTCCCTAAAATTGACCTTAGACTGTATTAAAGTCATATGCCTATAGAAGGGACATTGGATTGTCAGCCCCTATGAGGGACATCTAGTGAAATGACTATGGACTCTGTACAGCGTTGCATAATATGTTGGCGCTATATAAATACTATGTACTAAAAATAAAAATGAATATATATGGAACAGATTTGTTTCAACAGAGCAGATAAGTAGACAGAGGAAACAATGGAAAAAGGAGCTAAAGCACCATCTACTGGCTCAAAATTAAAAATAAGCAGCATTTTAAATAGTTAAAAAATATTTAAATATAATATTTAAAAATAAATATTGTATTTTTTAACTTGGTCATATTGATTAAAACATGTAGAAAACTACTATCCATTCCATTTATGGATATTTATAGAAGTTTAACTAAGGACATAAGGAGACTACCCCTACCACAGCTGGTGTAAAGATCTGTTTTTAAGTGATAGAGCAGGGAGGCCAGGTCCAGGGAGAATATGCATGTAGCTGATATCAAAAAGGCAAGTATAACTGGGCTGAAGGTTTCATTAAAGGTATAATCCTCATCTTTACTAGATTTTGTTAAGATCTTGTGTGAAAAGGAAACAAAAAAAGTAATATTTCAATTGTTTGAAAATGTATGGTAATTTAAAGTTGGTTTGCATCGTTTTGTCATTTTTAATGTGCCCTTAAGGTTATCATATTATTAGGCCAAATTGTTAGGATTCTTGAGTCTGTTTGAAGTGTTGCTATGATTTTGTTTCTTATATTTCACCGTCAGCTAAAATACAGCAGTCTTGCTTGCAGTCTATGTGGAATGTATTTACTGTGATCAAAACACTCTTTTGATCTACTTTTTATATTACAAAATCCAATAATTACTAGGGATCCACTAAAATTCTTTAAAAAAGTACATATTTTCAAGAATTGCAATATAAACCTGTGCCTTTGTGTATCATGTCTGCTGGACAACCTTTAACTCGCAATTAAATTACACTTAACCCGACCACCTTGACATTGTTTTTCCAAAGGATATCTTTAATATTAGTTAAGGCAACAAAGATCTGAAAAATGAAAATAACAATATTAAGGTATTACAACTGATTTTTCACAAAGTTTACAAAGTTCAGGGTTAAATTATCAGGTGAAGTCCAGTATCAGCCAATATTTTGAGAACGGCTTTTGTGCAATAGGCCATGCTGTCTGAGCTAGTTAAACTTGAATGGTTAGCTTAAACATGTCAACTATGTTTATGTATGTTACACAAACCCTGCGAATGAAGTCTAGAAATTAAAACAGATGGCAAGATCAACACTGGCAAAGTGAAACCTAAATTATATTTTTGTGTTGAGTTTAGGGAGCTCAGAATAATTCTGTGTAACTTAATGGGCTTCACCTCTAGCCATTTTGGGAAGAAAAAACCTAAACAAAGTTTAATTGTGTAACTATAACTCTGGACACCATAAGCTCATAAGCTTTATCTATTTTTATTAAACATTTTGTTTTTTTTTTACATAATACAGGTGTCCTTTTTACAGCTCAGTGTGAATGTTTAGCCCATTTTTTAGTTTTCTTTTCAGCAAGGGAAGAGGTAAAAGACCTTTTAATTTATTTTTTGCTGTTTGCAGTATGGAGATCTTGTTTCACTTCTTGTCCTAAAAATACAACAGGAAATATGTCAAAAAAAGTAAATAAAATTTTCATCGCAGAGAATTGTCCCCGGGACACATGTCCCCACTGGAAGATTTTCTCTCCCCAACTGTTCTGATGCTTTCTCTCTTAATCTACATACACTTGCTAGATGATCATTACTAGCATGTGTAGCTCTCCCAGGCTGGAAAGGATACATTTACATCAGTGAAGCTGGGTAATCCAGCAAACCTGGAATGGATCTGGCCCAGGATTCGAAACATTTGCTAACAGAGTAAATTACTTTAAATAAATACATTCAAGGTTTGTCTGTGCATGTTTTAACTACTCCTAAAATCAATGTTTTTGTTAACTGTACCAACCTCACTGTGCTGGTACTTCGACAAGGGACCTTTTCATTTTCTTCCAATTGCTTAAAATTAAATTTTGATTTGTTGCATGATTAATAATGCAATGCAAAATACTCTATACTTCAAAAGCCTAAAGTCTGTATAGTAAAAAATTACCAATAGAGTGGGTATATTCAGCTTTAGGACTGAAGCTGTTAAGGTTAAGATATAGCGTCCTTTCAATTATCACAGTTAATTCCTTTAACACATGGGTAACATATGGGCAAGGTGCACCATCTGCCTCTTCTTCTAAATATTGCTATTAGGCTTGTTCTGTTTACTATAGTGACAACAGTAAAAACAGTAAAATGTTTTGAAATATTAATATTATTATTATTATTATTATTAATAATAAACTGGATTTATATAGCGCCAATATATTACTCAGTGCTGTACATTAAATAGAGGTTGATGACAGACGAATACAGACAGTTTGAAAAAATGGGTTTTGAGTGCTCTTTTAAATAAGCAGAAAGTAGGAGCAAGCCAAATAGGACAAGGAAGACCATTCCTGAGAGTCGGGGCAGCTCTAGCGAAGTCTTGGAGCCGCGTGTGTGATGAGGTTATGAGTGAGGAATTCAAATGTAGGTCAAATATGCAAGACAGCTCTCTTTTCACACAGTTAGATAAGGCGATAGTTTGCAGGTACTAATAAGAAGTAAAATATTATAAAACAAGTTAGACACAAATAGATACAAAAAGCTAGAAAAATAAAACAAGCCAAATTATTATTAATAAAACAATCAAAATATTCTTTGTGGCACTTTTTGGCCCACAATTTGCTGTTTTTTTCTACATTCCCATACCAGTTAAAAAAAATCTATTCTTGATCATGTACTTGCATTTAATAATCTCATTGTCCTCATTATTTAAAAAATACAAACATTGTATTATTTACCCTCACACCAGTATATCTGGTTTTGTAATACATATTACAACTGGGAAAATATTTAAACCAAATTTTGAACAGCAGTCACACACACAATGTTCTGAATGTCTGCTTGATTTTGTTTTGAGTACAGCAATAATTATTTCCTTTCCCATAATGTAAAATCTAATGTGACTTTAAGGATAAGGAAGTGACACTAAGGATATTGTCATGCTTTCTGTCATTGACACCTCAATCACACAGTTATTTTTGTATCCTGTATACATGTTTAGTAGATTACTTTTTTCATCTTGTTCAAATTCCACAATTTAAAGATAAGGCTGTACATTTTATTTAAGTTTCATATGATAGTCTGTTTTAAATTCTGCATTTATTTTTTGTGCATTTTGACAGGGATTTGTAAAAAAATACACAAATAGTTTAAAAAAGAAAATATATGAAGGATTAGAATGTGAATGTGAACTGAAACTATTTCATGATTTGATGAAGACAAAATTTGTGTCCATACGCAAAGCTGCAAGTGTCACACACCTCATATTTGTCCTGGTATCATTGTCACACGGACAAAAGATGAAGAATTATGGAACATTCTAAATTTTACAGCTGTTTTGGAAAAAGAATAGTGGGGGCATCTTACCATCTTACTTGGTCCACCAATAGCTGTTGAAATGCCTGTTCACATTTAAGTACTATGTTGTGTTATTTACATAGTTAGGTTAAAAAAAAGACATAAGTCCATCAAGTAAACATCCCATATAAAAATCCTGTGGGTTGACAAACAGTAAGGCAAAGTACTGTACTAAGCATAGTGATATTGATAATTTTACCACTTGTTACCACATATATACACTCTGAATGAGTAGGGAGTAGTGTTGGTCGAATAGCTCACTATTCGATTTGGCAGCTATTCGCTCGAATATAGCAAAAAAATTTGGGTGGTCGAATTTTAAAGTCGAACACCATTAAAGTCAATGGGAGGAAAAATTTTTTTCAGCACTGTGTAGAGCTTCTACAGCCTCCAAACAGATGTAAAAAGATAAATTATAAAAGGATACATGAAAAGATACATTATAAAAAGATACATTGTAAAAGGATACATAAAAAGATACATTATAAAAATATACATAACACTATTCCATACCCCTGTACTTCACATGAAGATTAAAGAGCACCTGTCAAATCAATTTTAAGCTAAAGCTAGGTACACACTTCCAATAATTATTGTTAGAAAATGAACGATTACGACCGATCAACGATTATGCACGATTGAGCTTGAACAATCATATTGTGCACAATTCTGTACATGCTGTAACAACATGATCGTTCATATATAATCCACCGACAGCGTCCACACACTAGATACAATCGTTTAAACGATGCAGGGAGGGACATGTAAAGGAGAAAGTGTACCGCAGAAACATGCACAATCACTGAAGGACACGATACTGTACACACGATAGATAGTGAAAGATCGTCGGCCAATCAGATCCACCGTGGCGGTCGTTCATTTCCAACGACAATCCTCGTTCGTCGGCGTCCTTGGTCACTTGGTCAATCAGTTGTTCATCGGTCGTTCGTCAGTCGTTTCTAACGATAATTATTGGACGTGTGTATGCAGCTTTAATCTACACGGACTGTTTCCCCAGCGTTTAACCTACAATCATATTGTGCACAATTCTGTACATGCTGTAACAATATGATTGTTCATATATATTCCACCAACAGTGTCCACACACTAGATACAATCGTTTAAACGATGCAGGGAGGAACATGTAAAGGAGAAAGTGTACCGCAGAAACATGCACAATCACTGAATGACACGATACTGTACACAATATAGATAGTGAAAGATCGTCGGCCAATCAGATCCACCGTGGCGGTCGTTCATTTTTAACCACAATCCTCGTTTGTCGGCGTCCTTGGTCACTTTTTTTTGGTCAATCAGTTGTTCATCGGTCGTTCGTCAGTCGTTTCTAACGATAATTATTGGATGTGTGTATGCAGCTTTAATCTACACGGACTGTTTCCCCAGCGTTTAACCTGAGGCTTTTTAAAGCCCATGTTTGAAGTCCCCTTGCATTCCCATGGGCTAATCTACACCAGAACGTTTCCTTCAGGCACGTTTTTGAGCGTTATTTTAAACGTTGCTTGCAACATTTAAAAAATTAAAACACTGGATAAACGCTGGAAAACGCTTCTATTGAACTCAATGGAGGCTTTCTCAAGCATTTTTAAACTTTTATGAAAGGTTCCACTGAAAACAATGGGGGCTTTTATAAACATTTTTAGCAGGACTTTGGAATCTGGAAGACCCCTTTAATAAGGAGACTCCCAGATCTCCACCGCCCCACCCTGGGGAATGAGTACAGCGGTACATAAATCCCCTTACTCGTTCCCTGAAAGGGTTAAAATATAAGTAAAAAATAGGACAAGGCTTTAATGTTAAATTATTTTATTAATGTGTGTGTTTGTGTAATTAAACTTTTTTTTTTTTTTACAGGTTATCCCAATGACAGGAGGATTTCCAGGGTTGCAATGAACAGAGCCCTGGAAATCCTCCTGACAGTCAGGGATTGCAGGGCACTAGGGGTGAAATGAGGACAAGCCTCTGCATTCACCCCTAGTGCTCTGGCTGAGGTTTTACATTTCTCAGCCATTCAGCACTAGAGATGAATGGGGAGACTTGTGCCCATTCATCCCTAGTGCTCTGTGATTGGCTGAGAAATAGGAAATCCTGATGACAGCTCAAGCATCATCAGGATTTCCCTTTCCTCAGCCAATCAGGGAGCAGAGCAGTCAGTGGAGCTTTACTATGCTGACAGCTCTGCTCCCCCGATCACTGGGACGAGTGATCAGGGGAGCAGAGCTGTCAGCATAGTAAAGCTGCGCTGATTGCTCTGCTCCCTGATTGGCTGAGGAAAGGGAAACCCTGATGATGCTTGAGCTGTCATCAGAGTTTCCGATTTCTCAGCCAGTCACAGAGCAGTAGAGGTATGAATGGAGATAGTATCTCCATTCAACCTCTATTGCCCTCGTATTGCCTGCGGTTACAGCCTAATTGAAGGCACCTGCTTTCAATTAGCTGTGACCGCAAAGTTTCCACGGTCCAGGAATCTTTTTGCTGTCGAATCCCGTGTTTTTTGGGTCGGGTCTACCCGAATTCGAACATCAAAACAAGTAGGGAGTTACTCTCATGTTACAGGGATTTGATCTCACTGTTAGTTTTCAATATGCCTTGGACCTAAAAGAAAACCTAAGCCTTACCTTGAACCAACCTGAGTTCTCAGTTTACACCTTGATTTAGCTCCTAATGAAATAGTTAGGGCGCATGCACATGGGCATATATCTAACTTGAAAACAGCTTGGCAGAGCAAGGCAACAATCAAAGTGCAAGTTATTGGGCCTGATTTATTAATGTTCCTAAAGGCTGGAGACAATACACTTTAATCAGTGAGGCTTGGTGATCGGGTAAACCTGGAATGAATCTAGTCCAGGATTCAAAACATTTGCTTGCAAATGACTTTAAAGAAATCTATTCCAGGTTTGCTGGATCAGCCAGCTTCACTGATAAAAGTGTATCCTCTTCAGTCTTAGAGAGCTTTAGTAAATTAGGCACATTGACTTGAGTCTAATGCTTGTGTACAGGAGTCCTAACCAATGGAAAAAATTTCTCTTAACTTTTATTTAACCTCAAAGCCTAACAAAATTAGGACAGTTTTTTAGTTTTAAAAAGAGTGGGAAGAGTAAGATACACTTTCCCTCTAACTTACCATCATCTGGGACATGCAATAAAATCTGAAGGATCATATATCTGAAAAATAAATGGAATGGAAGGAGCCTAGTAGAACCATTTGTTCACTTTGAATGTCCCTCCATATAAAGTGATGGATAGCCGCAGATAATGGTTCTGCCAGTCAAACTCTCCCTTTGGATTTTAATATACGAAAAATGTGATTGAAACACGATACCAGTCTTATCAGTCTTAAGGCAGCCTATTTGGCGAAACGCATCCCACAATGTGACTGGAATGCAGTGCAATGTTTGTTACGTATTTCCACTGTTTTACCAACACAAAGTTTTTAGGTTTTTTGTAGTAAAGGAGATAAAATTGGGGATATGAGATGAAACTTTACACTTATGGTTTATGACTTTTATTAAAAAACTGAGAGAGGTCAGTAGAGTCTCTCCAAAGGAGACAGAGAAAACAAAACAAGTATCTTTATAGTCGATAAAGGTAGAGTGATGAAGGGTAAAATATGTTAGTCGTATTGTATTGTGCCATATTTTTTTTTTAGAATGTTAATTATAGAAAATCTCTCCAGTGATGTTAAAAAAAATCCTGACAGTTTTAACCTTTCCCGAAATCCTAAAAAAATGACCAGATTTTTAGTTAATTGTTGGTTCCAAACAATTTTAGATAATCCTGGCTAATTTTTAGACACATGGAAACCTCTATGGTAAATGGCAGTGGGCAGACACTTTAATTTGGTTGTGACCTCAGGCCACTCTTGGTGTTGATGCCCTATGGGTATTTCTCCCAAATATGTGCAGTAATCCTGCATGAAAGAACCACTGCAGGAGTTTTCTGTAATACAGACACTGTTTGAGGTTCTAGCTGTGTTTAAAAGGACAGCTGTAATTTTTTTACCATATTTTACAGTATAATAAACACTTTATTGGCACTCAGACAGCCTAACACCAATAATTCAGGGTTGGATAATCACATCCTTATGTTTAGTGCATATATATATATATATATATATATATATATATATATATATTCTATCTCTTTAGATCATCTTCATTTTCTTCCTTTTTGTTTTTTTTTTGAATCAATCATTATTACTCTTCAAGGTAACCCTTACTATGTTGTAAACAGATGTAAGAAAGCCCTTTGTGGTAATCTAATTATATGTAATTTATCTTATCTATGGCTAAACATATTACATGAGTCTGTGCTATTGACCAGACCCCTGGGCTACAGGGAAATAATTCAATAATATTTGTTGAGAGGCCTAAGTGAGACCTCCTACAGAGCTATTACTTGTTGTCTAGAAGATGATGTTGACTGAATGGGTAAATAACATAGTTACAAATACATTTTAGATATACATTTTATGAATGTTTTGAAAAACACAAAAAAAAATGACTGCAACCAATATAGTGCTTCATAGAAACTGGACAAAAGTTGAAAAGAATATATAAACGTCTCTTTTCAACTGTTGTATTTTTACATTCAGTAAAGTTGGTAATAGAAATAAGACCACTCTCTAGTAGTAAACATTTCATTTTTATTGAGCCATCCCTTTGTCCTGTTCATTACAAGTCATACTTGTTTATATTTTTCAGCAACAAATTGTTGGTAACAGTTTTTGAATTTTGATATCTGAGATTCTCCAAAAGATCTATGCAGATGTACCTACAACATGTTATCTGAAACTTGCATATCTTTAACCATTACCTGAAAAAATAGACCCTCGACTCTTTGGTCTAAAAACATTAGCCAACTTCATGTGGCAAAGGGAAATAACTTACATTGTCACTTACTATGTCTCTGTACCTTCCCTGTTTCTGGCAGTCATTCCATGCATTTTGAACATAAGCCTGTCCTAGAGTTTATGTAATAGAAAGGTGTGAATAGGATCCCTGGCTCTCAAGTCTAAAATAATTTGTGGTTTAGAGTTGGGTATGTTAAGTATAAAACAGTAAATCCAGGTATGCCCCTTCATACACATAGGGGCTTCTAGGGGGTGCCACTGTTAAAAACCAAGAGGTTTCCTAAGAGAAAGAGCATCGCATCAATTGTTGAGTGTCTAAGATATGTTTATTTCATCCCAAAAGCTGCAAATACACAGATATATACACTGATTCATTAAAAATATAAATCTGTGATGGTCAACTACAGTGGCTCGTGCTGAAGTGTGGGTATAAGGAGGACTTGACGTTGTTCCAAAAATAATTTTGGCATAGATAAATGTTCTGGATTACAGGACTCTAATGGTATGGGTGGATCAACTAGGGTAGGGTTCATATTCATTGTTATACTGCACAATAAATGTGTTTTACTGCCCCAGTTTTGTAATGTAAAATATGTTGGAATAATCTGCAAGCTTTAGCATCCATTCCTGGACTTAGAGGCAATTAGTTACAGTAGGGTGCCCTGTACTGCTGTCCAATCTGTTTTTGAAAGCAGAGAAGCTGCTGCCCTTAAATGTGTCTTTGGAACTTTAGCCTAACCAGAGTGAAACTTAAACATATACCATCATCTCCTCTTTTTTTGCATGCCCTATACCAAACTTCAGGATTGCGCATATGAAACAGGCTTAGCTGTTAACTAGCTGTTTTATAGGTGAATTGAGACACTCAGATTACTACCTCTAGGCAGGTAATAGGAGAATGATCTTCACAAATAATAGTTCTATTCATTTAGGCATGTGAACATCTACACTACAGGGAGTGCAAGTTCCCTTAGTCAATGAACTGTTGTTTGATAAGGATATATCTTTCAGTGAATGATGATTATAAGATATGCACTTCAGAACACCAGTTTTGCATTCAATTTCAAGATTACTGCAAAATGAGTACCTTGCTAACACATTTTTATTTTGATAGGTCCTAATTCTTACTTATGAAAAGAGTTGTTATCTGACTTTATAATGCTCTAGAATATAACTTTAAATTAATTTTAGTTATATACTTAGATATTTATTATTATTTTTTTAATTGCAAATATATTATTATTATACTTTATATATAAGTGCCAACATTTTACACAGCGCTGTACATTAATTAGGGGTTAGAAATGACTGACAAAATACAAACACTGTTGCAACCAAATAAAGAAGCCCAATACTATGTGATTAAATTTATTTTAATAAAGTGAATAAATGAATACATTGATTTGCCAGGCTTGAGATTACAAGATTTTGTAGACTGATCTAATGGCAGCTGTTGGTAAGGAAAACATCCTAGTGTTTTGTGTTTTTTCCCTACAAAAATGAAAGCATTCCAACACATTACTCGAAAGAGAAAAAAAATCACCTGGAATTGTTATGATTTGAAAATACTCAATAAAATTATTGGTTAAAAAAGCACTCTCTTAAGCAAATTCAGGTTTGCAATCTACAATTCATTTTTTATTTTCTATATATAAAGTATTTAAGAAATTAGGAAAAGATGGAAAGTGTTGCTTTTCTAAGAAACATAAATTCTGTGTTTTTACCTTTTTTATCTTCTCTGATTAACATTTTAGTCAAAGCAAACAGAAAACAAGTATTTAGTTCTATGGCCTAAAAAAGCAATAGTGACATGCAATATTCCTTCAGCATCTTAAATCCAGACATACAAATATTAGCGTACACCTGCCTACTACTAGTAAAAAAGAAAACAAAACAATAAAAAGTTACTGCACTCGTGTTATTGGTCAAGAAATAAAACACCTGTTTTGTGTGCTTTCCTGTTTTCTACAAATTTATTTTTCTTGCATTAATGAAAGCCACAACTATAAAGTTGCAGTAAAAACAAATTATTTGTGCAGTGTTCTCAACACTGAGGTGCGGTCTGCAATTCACACATAAAGAAAACTTGTCACTGAACAGAAAATACAGTCTGTGGTGTTGTATTCATTCCTTCCCACACAAAATGTTGATTAATGTTCTGATTTCAATTGGGTTACTCTTTCTTTACTTTTGTCGACGATCAATCAATGTCCTAATACAACAATGACCTATGACTCAAAATATATGGCAAATTATCCTACATATGTCCCTACATTTGTTACCTACATGTCATGTTACCTATACTTTTCAATCTCCGAACTACTTGGACAACATATTGGATTTATTAGGATAGTGGCAATTATTTTCTTTTCAATTAGGTCTCTTATACCTAAATCTGATAACATTTCAGGGTTCTATCCATTGAGGTTTCACAATAATACCTTTGAATACTTCAGAGATGAACATTACAATTTTTTTTTAGAAATCCAGGCTTCCTGAAATCATTGTGTAACCGTTACTGGGATTCAAACATTTTTTTTGATACTACTATGTGGCTTAATTCTTCCAACCATCTTTTTAGCATGTCAACTGGGATACGCTGTTATGGGTTAGTAATAAAGCTGTATGATCCACTACATATCAATATATCATTTACACTCTATGTTCCCATCTTAGGGATAGAAAAAGTCCCTTGGATCACATTACTTCCCTTTCCCTCGCAGGAATCGCACAATCCATTACTGAGGCAAAGATGAAATTGCTGCTTATTTTGACCCTTTTATTACTGGTTATAGTATCTTTATTATGTGTCTCTTAAGCTGCGTACACACCTGCAATTTTTCTCGTTGGAAAGGATCTTTCACGATCCTTTCCAACTAGAAAAGACTGCACGATGCATGAACGATGCTGTACATACAGCACCGTTCATGCTCTATGGAGAGGGGAGGGGGAGAGCGACGGAGCGGCACCCTGCTGCGCGCTCTCCCCTTCCCTTTCATTAGGATCGGTTGTCGTCCATTGTCCATGGATCCGCCAGGACGGTCGTCGGACGATGGACGACGACCGACTGTACACACGGCAGATTTTCGCCCGATAATTGGCCGATACCGATTATCGGGCGAGAAAAATTTGCCGTGTGTACGCAGCTTTAGGCTGCACCACAGGTTTCATAGTGGGAATACAACAATTTTTTTTTATTATTATTATTAATATCACACAGTATTTATAAACCGCTGACATATTAGGCAGCGCTGCAGTCCATAACTGTTCCTCGAAGGAGCTCACAATCTAATATCCCTACCATAGTCATATGTCTCAATGCAGTCTAGGGACAATTTTAAGGGGAAGTCAATTAACCTAACTACATGATTTTGGAATGTGGGAAAAAGACAAAGGGAAACCCACACATACACGGGGAAAACCTGCAAACTCCATGCAGATAACTTCCTGCACTGCAAAGGCCAGAGTGCTAACCTCTGAGCCACCGTGCTGCCCATTTATTGATTATTCTATAAATTAATAGCTCATAAAATATGACTTAATTAAAAATGAATCTGATTTTATGTTTTTTTTTACTTTTTTCAGATGTTTATGCTCATTTTACATCAGGCTAAAAATAGTCAATTTTTCAGCAGGATTATTAATATACATAATTTCCACTAGCCACTCTTTGAAAACTTTTTATTAAAAAAAGGTACTTTTCGATATGGAAGTTTTTCGTTATTTTACCTTTTTTTTTGTGGGCGAAATTAAGTTTATTAGAAGTTCGACTGCCAGGTGCATCAAGATTTAAAGTACTACCCCCACCTTCAAAGAATGTTTGCCTAACTTTAAAGAATGTTCAGACAAAATTAGGGAACTTTCTGCTAACTTTGTACAACATTTTTCTAAAATGTTTGCTGAACATGATAAAAACATGCTTAACTTTTCATAAAACAAACCCAGGCTCACTAACTGATCTCTAATATCCACATATTTCAACAATCCATTCTGCTATAGTCACCCTAAACAAATGTCCTTGTTCACCCAACAGCAACATTCGCATTTAAAGCAGAACATACACTAAAAAAGAATACTTACCTTTACTTGAGAAAAGCCCTTGGTCCATCCACAAACCAGGCCTAGCATGTCCTATCTGTGTTCCTTCTTCCCTCCGGCACTTGCCAGTCCAACTCCGCCGCCTTTTGTGTTCTTCTTTAGGTCACTCAATCTAGCACTCTGCAAATGTAAAAAAAACAAGCGCCAATTTTACTGAGTATGCCTGGGTATGAGTGCTTGTTTTTCTTACATTAAAGAAAAGTCTATTGATGCCCCATCTTGAGCATGCACAGAAGGGGATGGAAGGGGAAACCTACTGCCTGCTGGGATACTTGTGTCACATATCCCAGGAAGCTGTGTATTACCCTTCAGTCTTTACTACCATGGCGGTCTAAACAGAAGGGGATCTCCCCCAAAAAGTAAAAAAAAAAAAAAAAAAAATGTTTTTACCATTATGAAAATGGGATGGCCACATAGTGTGAAAATGTGCTGATAGGTCTGATTTAACGTAAAACCATTTCACATCAACGGGCCTAATTCATACATCCAAAAGATTTATAAATAGCTGCTGGACCTTATGTGTGAATGTTGCTTTATTCATACAGAGCAAATAGGCAAAAGCTTTGATGGTATAAATTTCTATTTAGAATTGTTTATGAATATATCCCTTACAGTAACGAGTCATATAAAGTTTATTTAAGTAGTATATCTTTTCTCAAGCACTGCCACACTCCTGTTTTCAAGATAACTAACACATTGCTACTTAATCTTTGCTTCCCAAATTAGGACAGCCTATCTCTTAAAGTATACCAGTGTTGTAAAGAGTAGATTAAATAAATTGAAACATCTGTGCCCTTACACATGTTTAAATTACTGAATCTTTGCAGTAGCACGGCTGTTTAATTCCTTCTCTGATAAGCTAAGTGAGCCTGGAAGATTGTTAAAGGAACTCTTTATGAATTCAAACTATAGAGTAATTTCTTTGAGTGTAATAGGCAATTATTCAAATGTTTATCTTAGAGTAATAGTTCTTGCACCTTTTCACTTTTACAGGCTTACTCTTTTCCTAATATATTTGTTATTATAACAATTATAATTGTTATTGTAGTTATGTGGAGAGTCTCAGATTAGCCACTAGTGGGAGCATCTAATGGCTCAGTTCAATACTTTGCATAATGTCTGAATAACTTTTGAGATTTGATAAAAGCCACTATAGAAGGTCAGTTTTTAATAGGTTGATTCAAAGCCTTCATTGCCTACATTGAAGGCAATGGAGACATTGGGCCTGATTTACTAAAACTCCCCAAGCCTGGAGAAGATACACTTTCATCAGTGAACCTGGGTTATAAAACAAACCTGGAATAGATCATGTCCAGGATTGAAAACATTTGCTAACAAATAGAAAACTTTTAAGAAATGAAAGTTTGAAAGTGTAAAGTGTATCCTTTCCAGCTTTAGAAAGCTTTAATAAATCAAGCCTAAATAGTGATGTTTTTGGTATGGAGCAACATTAGTAACCTGCACAGCCCCCTGACTTCTACTCTATGTTGTCCATGTTATTGTACATTAAACTATTGATCATTTGTTGAAAAACATACATTTTTAAAAGCAAAGATCAAAACAAAAACTTTCACGTTAGAAGTTGGAGGAGTTTTTTGTTTTATTCTTCTGTTCTGAAAAGGTTTTTCTGTGCCAAACATCTTCACATAAAAATGGTTGCCTGCATTTGTAATAAAGCTATAGAGTTGCTTGCTATACAACAATTCGCTTTTTTATTGACAATGCTTTTTTGTAGTAAGGCAACGTAATCACAAAGATACACGTACATGTATAGCTAGAAAAAAATATAAAAAGAGAAGAGAAAATTGTAAAGCAGAAAATGATCATGGTTTTGCCATAAAATACAAATTCATTCTAGGGTTTGGTAAATAGTGTGTTGGATCTTTCAGACATAGTTAAAGGATGGTTTAATTTGTTGATGGAATGGATTGTAGAGGTGCTTCTCAATGTTACCCAGGGGATTGAAGGGGTCATGAGATTTGCTATGAGAGGAGTATGAAGAGATTAGAGTGGAGCTAAGGTTAAGTAGGGAAAAACTAAAATTAGTGTAAACATAAAATAAAATCAGAAAACAAAGAGGGCAGCAGTGTTTCTCTTCCTCCCTCCAGCTTGAGGAATGCTCCACATGCAGGCACAAATTCTCTATTATCTGGATGGGTAGCTGAGCCATGATTGCCATAGTTTTATACATGTTAAAAGTTTGTCCACTAAAACAGCAATCTGTTTCTCATTGATAAATGTATTGTAGGGTCTAAAGCAGCATTTCTAAACCAGGGTTTCATGGAACCCTAGGGTTCCTCAAGAGGTTGCTAGGGGTTCCTTAAGCAATTAACAATTTGTGCCTCTCAGGTCAGTTTATCTGATACCAATAATCGTTTTGGCTATCTATAGAGGTGACATTCTTCTCCCTGACCACCACACTAATGTACTGTGAGCTGTGGATATAGTAACTATAGCAGGGGTTCCCTAAAGACCTAAACATTATTTTAAGGGGTTTCACAAGTTAAAAATGTCTATTTTCTATTTCTTGGGCTTTAGATAAACCCTGTGTCATACTTGTGGTCGCAAACTGTGCCGTAAGGCACTCCCAGGCATGTAGCAAACTGCACTGAAAATTCTGCTTTTATGCAAAAATTGCAGAAATAACCTGGAAATATGCTATATATGCTATATTATGATCAGATGCTTGTCAAAGCATATTCTATATCCAGGCATTTTCTTAGTATATGCTAACAATTCGTTCACTGACATTAGTCACAGAATTTTAATTTACAGTAACACTCAGCTGTTGCACTGACAGGACACAGGCCCCTTTTTTGTGCCATTTTGACAGGACTAGAGATAACTCTTACTGTCTTTTCTTTTTATAACTTTGTGCTTTATATCAATTCTTTTGACAGGGCTCTTTAAATCATTAAATCTGCCATCTACTTTGCTTACATTTCATGTCTATCTATAGAATTTATACTTTGTGAAGCTAAGCTTGCTGTCTCAAAATACCAGGCTGTTTCATCTTTGTCTCCTTAAATTCACTGACAGATGCTAACTTATTCAATTGAACTGTGTTTTTTTAACTTAAAGCCTTGCTGCGTTTCTAAGTGTTTCAGCTGTTCATCCAGTAATATACCTAACCAAACAAACATTTAAGTTTTTTTCTACAATCCAATTTCATCCTGAATTTGACCATGGATGTGTGGGTGTGTATGGTTCATAGGTAATTAGGGGCATGGAAATAAATGGACACAAAAAGGCTGTGACAGAGAAAGTCATCAAGGGATCCCTGAGAAAGATACATTTGCTCCCTACGATTCAACTACTGGGTATATAAAAATACTTATTTACTGTATCCCAGCTAGATAGAAGTGAAAGGTTCAATGCTGTGTGACAATGGAAGGAGTTTCAGAAACATCTGACCCACGTCTCATAAAAACCCACCCCATAGGACCCATTACCTAAACCTGCTTCTGCTTCTAGGAATATAGGGAGGAACAAACTAGGGACACAAACAGGATTACACCATGTTGGACAGCTAGGAACCATGGATGAAGACCAACAGTTTGCTATGAATTCCCAGGATTTGCGAAATACATTTTTTTCTCTGGTATAGGTACACCACCTACAATAAGGCACAACCTATAGTGAAGTGTATAGCCTTTGCAAAACTTGGGAAACGGCAGATTTGATCATCCCTACTAGAAAAGGGGACAGATATACAGACAGGAAGGAAAAATCTTTCCGACAGACACTGGGACAAAGCCAGGATCAGAAAGACACATGTAAGAATAGTAGAGGTACAGGTAAAGACAGACTGATATAGGTCAGTAACAATGTAGATACATAGAAGGCTTTCCTGATGCAGGATTTCACAATGCATTCATTTACTGAATACCATTTAAGAAAGTACTTTCCTAACTAGCAAATGCAAACCAGAATCATCCAATTTGTCTGTGAAAACTACCTAAAGTGTAACTAAAGTAAAAGATTAAGACAAGTTCATTATTGAAACAAGGACAGGCTATGTTCCTTTGCATTAAAACAAACTAACATGCCAATTTGCAATTATCTGACAAAACCCACCTCCCCTAACTCCTTCTTCAGGATTGAGTTTGTGATCTTTGGTCATTGTGATTGGCCAGGCTGGAATGATGTACCTCCTGCGCATGTTAAGAACAACTCTTCTTTTATTTTTGGTGGCTAGGTATACCACGATCATACATTAGTGTAAGCTAAGTGTGCATTATAAAGCAAGTTGTGAACAAGCAGGTAAGTTTGTGCTGTTGCAGGAAAAACATATACTGTTCCACTTGCCTGCCTAATTTGTAACTTTAGTTCTGCTTTAAAAGGAATGTAGGTGCGGTAGAATAGATGTATGACCATTATCTAGTATATACCAAGGTAAATACTGGTATATATTCATAATTGGTATGCATATATTCTAGTATATATCCTTGTTGGTCCATAATTGTCCTGGATGCTTGGCTTCACCCACTATATCACTATTAGCATACAGTATGGTATAATGGTGCCTTATTTGTATTATCCATTGTTATATAACCTCATTTACCTTCAGCCTTAGCAGTAGTTCATGTGGAATACACACAGACACACAGGTTACAATAATCATAATATTACCCTTGAGAGACAAACCAATGCTAAGTATCTTTTGGGGGTTAAAAGGAGAATGGAAAACTACAATTTGACCCTTCCTCCCAAAGTTACCCCTCTATTTAACACTATGCTGGTAACTTGCTACATAACTGGGGGCCTCCAGACTGGTGAAATTGGGACAGATGTTGTGGTTGTAGAATGTGCGCAGGTGTCTAGACCACACCTATGCAATTCCTAATTAGGATTTCATCTACCTTACATCAAACAAGGTCATTTCATTCTATTCTGCCTGTGAAATACATAGCATCTTGATCACATTTCAGCAAAAATATTTAGGAAATCCAAAGAAAGCTCATTGTAATCAGAATACATTTGGGTAATTTAAAATACTGAGTTGTGAGCCTGTAGGTTTCTTAACAATGTATGTTTTTAATGCAGTGGGATTTTAGAAGACTTTGAGCTATTTGGCAAAGCGCTGAAATTTTACAGACCATGTTGGTGTTCCGTCATGTTTCTCATTTATTCTTTGTAGAGCAACATTTTGCATTATAGTCTATAGCCTTCATGTGTTTTCAATAAGAACATTGGTTTGCAGCTGCAGTTATCTTTTGCAGTACATAAATTTCATGAAGAACATATTTTTTTACTTCTTAACAAAGACCTGTGAGACTTGCCATGCATCAAGAACTTATGCTGAGTAATGACCTCTGACCTGTGTTGCAGCGCCCAGAAGAAAGAAAGTTTCACTGCTTTTAGCAGATCAGAGGGCAGGTGATGGAACATCTGCAAGAATGGAAGTATGTTTAATTGGTCTCACCGAGATGCAATTGCAATACACCTTAACATACTACAAAGGCTTTTTAGTAAAACAATAATAAAAACAGTACAATATACTCACTTGCAAACTCTAACACATTTAGCAACTTATCGGGCTAGTTTGTGCACGCCGTACAGAAAGAATTAAATAACCAAGCTTCCTAGATTTGTGTGCAATGACATCATTCTGGTATTTTTATTACACAGATCTCAAGTATGGATTTCCACAGTAGTCATCACAAAGGCTTAAAGGTTTTTAAAAAGGGATGTTCAAGCAGACGATGTTTTGTCAGCTGTTGGCTAACGTCAACAATGCAATGCCTATTTCCGTGCTAAACCCATTTAAAAAGTTTAAGGGGGGAAGCCATACAAAAATAGGTTCGGATTATATCACTTTAACTAAAGTCTAGACTTTTCTGTCACTATTCTTTCTGATGTGTCTGCATCTAATACAATATTCATTAGAAGACAGACATGTTTTTATTTGGTTTTAGTATTTATTAAAAAAAAGAAAGAATTGTTGGTATGCTTATTTTAGGCCTTTTGTCTTAGTTTATAGCATATAAATATAATTTGCATAATTGCTTGACAGCCTTTATTAGGGATTATTAGAGATGGGAGAAAAAAAAACATTAGCAAAAACTTTCACTATTTTGTGAATCTAGCCAAAGTGAAAATATGGTCATTATATATTTTTTTTAAACACTAGACAATTTTTCAAACAAATTGAAACTAAACCTAACAATAAAAAAATTCCATGCAGGCATCTTTATTGCATAAGGGACAGGTGTTGTGTTTTCTGCAATAAAACAAACGTACCTACCTGTTCACAACCTTTTGCAGCATGATGCAAATCCCATAATATGCAGCATGATTTTGATCCCATAATACCTTGGTGCCAGGATTAATGAACTTCTGTACCCTTGTGTAGGAGTTACTCATACTGGCCTGGCCAATCAAGTTAGCTAAAGATTACAAACCTGAAAAAGGTTAGGGTTAAAATGTTGGTGCCAGCAAAATGCAAACTGAACTGATTTTGGTTCCACTTTATTTGCAATTCCACCTGAAAACACACCTTTACAGAGAAAAACAGAACATGAACCCAAATACACGAAATGTGGATATGAAAAATGACCATTGCTTGTCCCAGATACACAAAACATATGATTACAAAATTATTAGGGAATCCTGTTACCTCTTAAAAGGTGCGTGAAAACAATTAATAACATGCTCCAAAGTCATGTGTCAGTCATGGGTATAACAATTCCCATTGTCTTAGTCCTAAATTATGCTGGCTGACCCTTGCGGGTGTACTTTCCATATGACAAAATCAAAAATGTTTACTTTTCTTTTATTTAATGATCATTACAGTTGTAAAGTTTTGTAGCTCGGCTGTTTTCAATAAGATTATGTTGTAGCACAGTGCACAGTGTAGTGTAACATTATGTAGAAGTATGTAGAACTTCAAGTAGACCCATTTTAAAAATCACATGTTTTACAATAAATCATATAAAGCTGCACTCAAATTGGGGTACACAATCAAAGTTGTATTTTTTTTTAGCAAACTCCATGCTTTTGTATTTGTACATTTGTTCTCAGATTCTAGGTGCTCACATCAGACATTCTTTGAGAAGATACATGGGAAAGAAACACCTGGAAGCAGTACCTCCATTGACATATATTGCGATTAAGCTGACAAATGTTTCTGTAACCATTTACTAAGCAATAGCAAGGGTCAACATACTTTTACTGATGAGCCTTGTGCACACAAGTTGCACTATTAGATCTGGTAACACAGATACAAGATCCAGAAGGGTTTCTAGACTTTGTTTTATAAGCCTGGAGCCTAGGTAGCTAGTAGAAGAATACTAAATGGTATTTACCTTTAATCTCTGATGGTCTTTTAAATGCAGCTCAAAATGAAGCTGACACTTTGATGTGTTACTTTGTCATATGTCCTAATAAACCATTACTCTCGATGATTCCCAAATATAGGCATGCATTTTCAGTACCATCTTTTAATACATGTGTAAGCAGCCCAATGATAAGGTTATTTTGTGGGTGTATATATCTGTAAACATCAGCTGATTTGGGGAATATTTGTTTCTTCTTATGCTTTGCTTGATTAAAAATCTCATAAACCATTCTGGAAGCATAAAGCATTTTAACAGCAAGAGGGACCCACAAAACGGCTTTCCTTTCAAAACTTATGTTTTGTTTAATCACCATAGAGTTAGCCGTGTTTTTGTAGGCAGGGTTTTGCCTCCTCATGTTTCCACCTAGGGGAACTAAGAGTCACGGACAACAGTGCCTTGGATGGTACACTGCAGATATACAAATATGAGGATGGAAACACAGGAGTCCTAGACACCCTTATATTTTAGGAAGTACACTACTATTTTTACAATAAATTCCAGACTAAAGTAGTATTTTTAGAGTAGTATTACACTTTGGGCATTCCTTATATCCCAGCATAGTTTCATTTTTGGTTCAGTTTCACTTCTAGAATCTCTGTTTTCAATTGCTGGAGTCATACACTGAGCTGCTCATGGGGCAGATATTATCCAGAGCCTGATCATCTAGCAAAGTTAGTGTTATTAAAAAGGATGAAGCTGTTTTCTCTTTTAATACTCAATCATGCTTGAGAGATATTTAAACAAGAAAAAAAAAAAACAGGAATTATGCTTGCGCACAAATTAATGTTTTTTAAACGCATTTACTAATGACTTGGTATTCAATATGAAAAGGTATTAACTTAAATTCATTTTTAGCTGAAAATGCCTACTGTCATTGTTGTCCTATCAAGAGCCACTGGAATCTACACAGGTATTAAAAAGTCTGGCTCGCTGTTTTACAACTTCTACATAATAATGATTAAAAAGAAAAAAAAAACATGCACAAAGCCAAGATAGCCACCTGTGTTCCTATAGCACTCTGTTCATCACTCAGCTTTATGGATCAAAGCACCGCAAATCCCTAATGTTTAAACTTTGAAAAATACAATGGGGATAGTTTTCCTGGATTAAACTGAATTTTAAAGATAAATAAATAAACAATACCATTATTTTCCCACAAATAACATAATTTTAACAATATAGAATTGTCGGCTTTAAATTTAATCAATTATTACAAATCAGTGATATCCATATGTAACCACTTTTGAAGAACTTACATGTAATGTGTTTTTGATCATTTCCATATCTAAGTGAAATGTACCTCCATATGAAAGGAATACAATAAAGATTTTACATCTGGTACTGGAAATGACACATATTTTAAGTAAATTAGCTGTCATCATATTTCTTCCATTGTAGATGTCAAGCACCTCTCGCCTAGTAAAAGGATTCTATAGGCACTTCCATTAAAACTGTATGTTGTACCGTGATTGGCCCATATATTGTATAGATATAAATAAAATATAGAACACAGGGACTTTTGGGGCATATTCCTATGCAAATATTTTACAAATAATATAAAAAACGTTTAGTAATGAAACGTCTATTTACATAAATGTTGGCATTATAATAAACCATTTAAGAATATCATAAATAAGTTTCAATTATTGGTTCAAAGTGTTTTGTAGACTAATGTTTACTTCTTCGGGAACCAAATTGAGATCTACAAAATTTGTGTAAACATATATCAGTAAAAAACACCTAATCACAAAAGCCACAAAAGTCACATTTACAATAAACATTGATGATCCTCTCTGGAGAGCAATCCCCTCACAAGGATCAAAAGTGGTTACATATGGATATCACTGATTTGTAATAAACGATTAAAAAAAAATATTCCCATGAATATCTACTTTTTTGTAATTGGACTCAAAATAATTATTATTGGGGAGATTTTACTTTTCCATGTATTGTGACATTAGTAAAGAAAATTGGGACGTGGTTGTTACTTGGAATGTAACATGAATACCGCAATAATTGGATTGTCAGAATTATAGCAGTATTTCTTGA
The DNA here is from genome assembly GCF_032062135.1 of Pyxicephalus adspersus. NCBI lineage: Eukaryota > Metazoa > Chordata > Amphibia > Anura > Pyxicephalidae > Pyxicephalus > Pyxicephalus adspersus. Next base: position 130,921,835 of record NC_092858.1, read on the forward strand.
TGTTTTCAACCTGGGGGAATCCCTTTGAAATAACTTTTAGGTCTTAAAGGAACCCCTGCAAAAATGACTATATCCACAGCACACAGTATATTAGTGTGGTGTCAGTAGGGAGAATGCCTCTTACATTTCTGACCAATGAGAAGAATGTCACCTTTCTAGATAATTCGTGTTTCAATATTATTTTCAATGAAAATGACAGCTTTGTTTTATATTTGCACAAATAAACTATTAGAAAATTGTATATATGGGCTCTTCAGGTTCTATTTATAAAACAGGAAATCTGACAATCCTTAGTGGGAATCAATTACTGCCATTGAAACACATGGACCTGGAAGATTCCCAGCCGGGGATATTTGAGTAAATGACTATTTCCCTGTTTTATAAATAGTGCACTTAATGTTTTAATGCAAAACAAAGCTTCGGGGGTCAGTGGACAGTAATCTATTATCTGTATAAAAATGGCTACTTTTATTTTATGTTTGAATGTCTCACTGTACAATTATTAAGCAACACAAATGTCACCTTACCAACATACAGTTCTGCTCTGACAATGCATACTTGATGACAGATTCTACAAATTATAACTTGATAAATATAGCAGTAATGTAAATTATAATGTATCAGTACAAGCGCAACTATCTAGTGACATCAAAATTGTTCTATGAAAAGCTATTTTTACCTTTCTTTCTGTTCACTAGGTGTTGAAATGTCTTAATTTTCAATAAATGTTGCTTAATTACTATATTCCAACTTACCTCTGTTCAGGTTATTGGTTCTCTGCTTTTGTTAGATAAATACATGTTATTAAAATAATTTAACATAGACTCATTGCACCCAATGTTCATCAAGTGTTATTACATTTGTGCCCAAATGGTAGATGTCCATTTAGAGTTTTACATCGACAATAATTCTAGGAGTATATTTATAAAGCAAAACACAATTTTGGGGATTTTTCAGGTGCCATTGCAAAGACTGAATCTTTATCATAATTCCAAAATTTGGTTCCTGTAAACACATTATGTAAAAAATCTTTTTACGGAATTAAGTTTTGGTAATCCAATCTTTTCCTTTTGCGTTAAATTCCTTTATGCATACCGCGCATCCTTACGAATAGAAAGCTACGGCACCTCAAGCTCGACAATGTAAAGCAATATTTAAAGTCTTAGATTAGTATGTATTCCTTTCATTACTTGACATTATAATGATGAGGACTTAAAATAGAATTTATAGCTCATCTGTCGACTAGAGTCGTGAACATATATATCTGTTCTGTGATAGTTCACTAAATCTTATTGATCATCTTGCTGGTGAATGTATTTTAAAATACTGAGCCAGAGTAACATTTTCACCAATATTTTATAAACTGGCAGGTGTATACTTTTGGGATATATATTTTTTCTGGTTTTCTGATCATGTTAGTTATCATAACAAAGGAGTCCTTTGTATATCTGAAACATTGGTGGAAAGCCTCACTCATTTTCTGTATTTTGAGTTATTGTGGTACCACCTTGCAAACACCTAATGGTGCAAGAAGCATATATGTTGGGTGAATATGTGCATAACATATTTTATTGCTGTCTGCAACCCCATTTAGAAGAATTTATTTTCCTCTTTGTGTCTGAATAACTAGTCACCAGGACTAAAACTGATAGGGTATTCAGCACTTTGCATGTGATTACATTTGCTTCGAGGATTTCCGAAAATAAGGGATTTGGAAAAATGAAGTTGTTTACAGCAAACCAGCACTGAGCTATACTTTTGACTAGGACGTGTAGGTCTAAAGCAGCTAGGTGCAAATATTACAGTGTCTTTGGGTGGGGTGGTGGACACCTCGTATTACCAGCCCATTTGCAAGAGACATGTACAGGGTGCAGAGTCTAAAACACCAACTTTCAGGTTCACTATTGCACCCTGCAAGAGGTGATGGACTTTAGGAGGCAGTGCCCAGGTTGATGACCCTGTGTATGCAGGGGCTGGTAACTGACTAGTAGGACCAAAGCAAAATACAGGAGCGTAGGGTAAGTGACCCAAAGGTCAGGGAAGATGGCATTAAGGAGTAGTCAGAGAGAGCCAGGGTCAGTATGACAAAGAGTCAGGAACAGGATCAGGAATTGCAGACAGGAACCGGGAAGCAGAGCCAAGGGGAACTTCTTGTTGAGACAACATCCTGTTGCCAGCGACTTCTCTTTATAGGCGAAGTCATGTGACCGGCAGGTAACAGAACTCACTACCAGAGAGTTCTGGAAACAGCTCAAGTGGTATACACACTTCTGCCAGCAGATGTAGCATGTCTGCAGAGTATTCTAGTCTTTAGGGAGTCAAAAGAATCAGAGCAGGAAGCGACCAGTGGATGGGATTCCTGGGCAGAGCCGGTGCTGGCTGCGGGGCAGTGCAAGGTGGGTGCGACAGAAGAAGGCACAGAACCCCCGGTCCTGTGGGGATCTGTAACCCAAAAAAAACTACTGCAGTTTAGCAAGTGTCTGCAAAATTCTTTACATTATCTTCTTACATTAGTGGTCAGTTGGCAAAATGTTCTGAATGCCGCACTTAAGGAAAGCGAAAACAATATCTAATGTTATTGTATTGTCTCTACCAAGTGTCATTGGCTTAAGAACAATTCAGGCAGCCAATGGAAGGTCAATCTACAGCTCAATGAACCCCTGGCAACATTCTGAGGAACCATAGAGTTTCATGGAACCTTAATTGAGAATGGCTGCTCTAGCTTGAGGTCACAAGAAACATTGCCTTGCATCAATGGGAAAATGGGAAACAAATGGGATGCTGCGCTGCATATTCTGTGGTCCTTTGGACCAGTTTCTCCTATTCACTATAATGCTAGACAAATTGTATTGTTGGCTTGCCAAAAAAAATGGATTCCAATTTACTGAATCACTTGAAGAGTAGATTTTCCATTACTATACCATGTCAACATTACATTAACACTAACCTGACTAACTGACTAATGGAATGCACATTAAGCTTTAAATTTTAACACAATTTATATGAATTAGCTTCACAATAACACTAGTTACAAGTAACAGAAAAAAAGAAATAAGAATTAACCTCTGTTTTGCACTTGTCATTACACACTAAAAGATATAAAAAATGGGATTAAGACTAAGGAATTTTTATTAAATAAAGCTGTAAGTCTTAATAAACATGAAACTAATTTAATTTACCATGACAAACACAGAGAACTCTACAGGCAATTACAGCTTTCAAGCAGGCAGTAAATATTTTTGTAGGAAGATACTGCAGACATAGTTAGAATCTGTTCATCCCGGCTACTTGTTGCCCAGGGGAATTGTAATGAGAAGCAGATGACTTATTCTTTCAACCAAATCCAAGCATCACATTCCTGGACATCATATATATATCCCCCAAAACCACAATGTCACCACATGACAATGGAAAGTAAATGACCATTATGGCCCTAAATGTGAATCAGATCATATATTCTATTGGCTGAGAATGTACATTTGAAAGACTTTATATCAATGTATTTTATGTCTCTGGCAAAAAAAGACTTCTTAATTCATGCTAGTAATATGTACATCTAGAAGTACTTTGGTATACCTTAAAGTGATCCTGGGATTTGCATAAGCAGGGCAACTTAACATTTACCTGCCGCCTTCCCCAACGGCACATTTTTATCTTCTCTTTACCTCCTGTCACTCTTTGTAATCTATCAGAAACAAGACTTTTTTGTTTTCCTTTATTAGGCTTGTGCCTCACATAGTAATTGGTTTCATTACTTGTTTAAGCTGTCATACAGGACCATTTAGTTGTACTTTAGGTGAATAAGTTATGTAGCCCATAGGTTGACATGAAAGGGTATGTAGAGACTTTTTTTTTCTCTTTGGATAATTCTAGGGAGGTTAGACCTGTTGTTTTTTTGCTGTCTTTGTCCCCATTCGGGCGGTTTATTCTTTCTGTTTGTCCTGGTAACCGCTATACATGAGTCTGAAAGTGAGGAGTTATCATCAGAACAGTGGAAAACCTCTAATAAGGATTTCTGTTCCTGTGACAATATTATAAAATATGAATTCTGTTCACTTTAGTAAGATTTTATCCTATTCCTTTTGGATCCTTAGGGCAGGAAATTATGGGAATATCCTCAGGAGCAAATAAATATATAAAGTTTATGTGTATTTTAACTTTTCCCGAAAAAAGGGGGCTCCAAGGTGGAAGGTGAAGACATACATGCAACTTTAATATTTATTATATATTACCGCTTCACCAATCACTGGGCTCATCATTCAGTGCTAGTGCAGCAACCTCCTTTGCGCACATTTGTAAATCACAGAAACTCCCCAATATAACCATGGTTAGCCAAGAGCATAAACCCTTGCTAAATAAAGCAGTAAACATACCAATATTATTGTATAGTTTATTTAGCTGTTTGCCTGGATTTTCTGGAGTTCACTAAAGACATTGTCAATGTTCTTATAATACAATAATTCAATATGATTTATTAATGCTCTCCAAGACTGGATATGATGCAGAACCTGGGAGATTCAACAAACCTGAATTTGAATTAAAATTAATTTGCTATTGGTTGGCAAATGTTTTTAATCCTGGACCAAATCTATTAAGGTTTGCTGGATCATCCAGGTTCACCCATAATAGCCTATCTTCTCCACTCATGGAGAACTTTATTAAATTTGTCCCAATATGTAAAGATTCACATCAGTTATTCAATCATGTAAAATGCAAACCCCTGTTTACTTATATAATCCTAATGGGATCAGATGATCATATGGGTCTCTATTAACATAATTTATTGTCTAATTATCAACGTGCTTTGCTACAAAATTAATAATTAAATACCAGTAAAAACCTTTATCCCAATCAGAATATATTTTATTGAAATGTTACCATCTCTCGATGTTGGTATTTGGTAAGTATGAGTAGTATATTTTCCTGATTGCTCTGTTTTACTGAATAAGTCCACAAGCATACCAGATGTCTATTTATATTGACTTACTATTTAGTAAAACTTGCTACTAAAAATACCAGTAATAGTAATAATAAAAATAAATGATATACAGTGGCAGATGGGTGCAGACACACACTTAGGAGGATTGTACACTGACAGGTATTGATAGACATCAACATTGACAGACAGAGACAGACGCAGACTGATAGAGATTAACAAACAGACTAAAAAAATGCAACACGCAGTTGTTAAAAACAAATGGTTGTGGAAGAACAGGTTGGATTCATTAACTTAAAAGCTATAATTGCTTTAACTAGAATGAAATTGCCTTTTTGTAAAACATAAAACATGTAATTACATGTTTAGTAGGCGCATATGAAGCATAAGGACTTCTTCTTCTTTTTATATTTAATATACTTTTTGTCATGTTAATCTTTTCTTACATGCAACATATATAAACATGCATGGATGCAGGTATGCATCTGCCTGTGTATGCGTTTCTTTAAATTGTATGCAATCATTGAATGTTTTGTGAGTAGTTTAATGGAGGACTATTATGTTGTATAGGTTACTATTGTTAGGCTTAAGTAAAATCATTTTAATCATCTAGAAATGCTGAACCTTTCTCTTGTTACATAGGAATCGTCATTACGCCAACAAGTTAATGAGTACCATCTTCAAAATGCTGGCTCCAAAATCATGTAACTTACTTGTTCTCTTGATAATTTTATTTTCAGTCTAACCATTTCAGTTTTTATAGCTTAGATGTAATGGCCACCTGGTTTTCTCTTGTGATCAGATGTATCTTAAATGTGAGCAGGTAATTGAATTTGAGTATGATAGCTTCAGTGAAGTGCAGGATAAATTTAACTTGAAGAGAAGATGGGATTTAAAACATAAGGTCTGGATTTGGTGGCAGATAAAAAAAAATGTAGTTTGTTTTGTGCATGTTCCATCTGCTTTAAAATGACTTAAATCTAGCTTATTCTTGACCTTGACATGCCTAAAATGTCCAATGGCAATATTAAGCAATTGAGATTAAATGTAATAATTCACCCCTTGCTAAGCTAGCTATAATCAAGTCATGATATAATGCTCAGCCTAACAATATCAGTCATTTTTATTGAGAGAGTACAAGTGGTATCTTCTATAATAATGTGGTTTCAAAAAATTGAAACTGATTGCAGATCAGGATGACCTGGTTTACAGAAGCCCTCACAGGCCTTTTGCATTTGCCCAAGTACATTTAAACATTGCTTCATTTAAATGTGCTATATAATGTTGAAAAAAATATGTTTTTTTATAAAACAAATTTATTTCAAGTAGATTTTGCATTCATAAAGCTTTATGCTAAAAAAATGTGATGTTATTTGCCCATTAGGCATTGAAGAATCTGTGGAAATTTGAGTCGATGAACATTTCTACAAGATTGGATTTATTCAAGTTTGATTCAATTTGACATTTGGGCAAAATAAGAAAAATTGGGTTCAATATTGGTTTAAATAAACCTTATAGGTTGAAGTACAGAAGAATCATACAGCTTGGGTCTGTAAAGAGGTATACAGATATAGGCAAAAACTGACAGATAGTAGGCTTGGAGCAATAAAAAAAGGTTAGCGCAGGGCCTCATGACAGGGATAGGAAAAAAAAGGGTTAAATGAGTATGGGGGTGGTGAAATACTATGGGGTGATTAGGAGTAATCAAGGGGAGAGGTGGGGTGAAGGGCGAAATGATAAAAGTAAGCAAGAAAAGGGAGGGGGGAAGGTCAGTCTTAAGAAGAAGGGAGAAGTGTAATTGCCCACCCGCTCTCCCTTTTTTTGGTTTGGAATTATATTGGAGTGGTTGTAAAGGGGGTGTACAGTTTTTGTCATGGCAGCAAGGGTTTAGATCTAAAAATGGGGGCAAGGATAGGTGAAGCAACAGGGGGTGAAACCCATCAGAGGTATGGAGTTCCTATTTTAAGTGGAGCCTAAAGACACATGGTTGTCAGGAAGGCCAGGAGGAGCTATGGATGCAGGTACCATTGTCCCCTAGACGGTGTGGTAGCGGCTGGGAGCCAGGAAACCGGGAGTATCCACAGGAAGACAATCTGGTTGGGGTGTTAGTAATTTACATGGACCTGCAACTCTGTGTTAATGTAAATGGTATTGCACAACATGTTCTATTTGTAATAATATTTTGTTATGTTAATAAAATGGTTGCTATGGCCTATTTTAATCCAAATAATGCCTGTGGTTATTCAAAGGAGTATGTGGAATTGGGGTATGTGGGTTTGTTGGAAGGGGATTTTTCATCTTCTCTACCCTAGTCAAGACTATGTTCCCAGGTGCCATAAGGTAGCTACATGTAAATTCTTCCTGAAGCAGCCCCATGGAGAATGAATTGGGGAGGCAGTAGGCGGGACTAGTACTGTTCACTTGTGGTTGGTATACCTGTTTTGTAATTGAGGAGGCTTCCTCCTGTTAACGTAATGGTATGGTGAGTGACCTATGGCCTTAACAGAGATACCCGCCCGGTTCTATGCACGTCTGTTGGTTCCCTTTCATGAGAAAGGAAAGAAGCAGATATAGTTGGTGGGTGGCCTATGACCTGTGCACACAGTATTGGCCAGCTTTGAGCATGATCAGTAGTTTACTTTGACTTGGACATGGTAATAGGGATACTAACATAAAGGATACACATTTTTATAGTAAACCTATGAGGTTATAAGCAAAAGGTCTAAAGGTCACTTTTTATTTTTTTTATATTTCAAAATTTTTATTAGATTTTTAAATTTTACAATACAAAAATTTGTCCAATAAGAACAATGTTATAACATGAGACAGAACACATTGTGTGTGCGCACACATTTAAAACATTTTTCACTGCAAACAATGCTCAAACCAAATTATTTGCCACATCCAGGTATACATAAAACGGAAAGCAACTTAGAATCAGACGAATATATATCATAGCAAACAAAAAGGAACATTAGTGGAAAACAAATCATTATTAAACCACGTTTGAACAATGAGTAAACAGATCTTGTGCCCCAGTTATACAATAAAAATAACAAACATAAAAAATAAAAACCACAAGAAAGGGGGAGAGGGAAGGTAGAAGAAGTTGAAAAGGCACACATCACTAATGCACTATATCCAAGAGTAAATCAGCATAGGCCAATATCTATGTATTACTAAACAAGATCCAAGGTTCCCATATACCGTCAAATTTGTCCAAGGAGTTCTTTAGGGTATGAGTTAGTCTATCATTAACCATAATCCAATTCAATTTGGTGAAAATGGGATCCAGAGATTTTGAGGGTGACTTCCAAGCTTTGGCCAGTGAAATTCTGCCCGCCAGTAATATCAATCTAATCAGTTTCATTTTGGGTCCAGGAAGGGACACCTCAAGCTTACTAAATAGAGCAGCCTCCACAGTACTACAAATCGTTTGCTGTAAAATTTTGGAGATAAAACTAAATACCTCAACCGAAAACATCCTGGCTATCGGACATGACCACCAGACATGCAGCATGGAGCCCCTAGAATCACAGCCTCGAAAACATAAGGGAGAGGTTGAGGGGAATATTTTTGCTAGTCTAGCTGGAGTGAGATACCATCGAAGTGCTACCTTGTAATTGGCTTCCACCACCGCAGAGTTCAAAGAGACCTTGGAAAGGGAGTATACCATAACCCACCACTCTTCCAAATCCCATGTGGTGCCCAGCTCAGATTCCCAATCCCGCATATACTGCAGTTTACTGGTAGGGGCAACTAAGGCCGAGTAAATCACAGAAATTTGCCCTTTGGTGGAAGCTACGGAGGAGCACGTGCTTCCAAATGCAGAAGAGCGCATGGGTCTCGGGACCTCTTTAATTATCATGTTGATATATGAAGTCAATTGTCTATAGCGGAAATGTTCCGTTGGAGGAATTTCAAATTTACTGGCCAAATAGTCCCATTCCCATGTAAACACGCGAATATGCAACAGATCTTTCACCCTTCTAAAACCCTTGGAAATCCACCAGTTAAAGTTAGCTGGACATAGGCCCGGCGGAAAATCCGGATTATGCCAGAGTCGGGTTAGAGGTTTATGAGGTGAGGATAGTGTCGGATGATTGCTAAATTTTCCCCATACCTGAATGGAATGGGACAGAACCGGGCATTTCACAGCTCCTTGCGTACTTTTTCTGCACCACATAAGAGATTCTATGGAGCCCAAAAAACCATCCTGATTCTCTAAGTCAACCCATTGAGGTCGAGCTTCGTGCAAAGTGCTTAATGAGACTTGTGCAACCTGTGCCGCCACATAGTAGTATTTCAGATGTGGAACCCCCAGGTCCCCCATTCGCTTAGGGGCAAAAAGAGTGTCTTTTCGGATTCTGGCCTTCTTCCCTGCCCAGATGAACTTCATTATTCTAGACTGGAGGAGCTCAAGCTCCCTTACAGGGACCTGAATTGGGAGAGTACGAAACAGATAAAGTAGTCTAGGGAGTAAATTCATTTTGATAGCAGCTATCCTCCCCAGCCACGATGGGGGGGAGAGGGACCACCTCTGAATATCCGCATAGAGTTTTTTAAACAAAGATGTATAATTAGCCCTATAGAGACCATTGTAAGTAGGAGTCAGCTGGATGCCCAGATACTGAATGGAATACATATGCCAGCTAAAGTCAAATTTCTCCCTTATACCTTTTAGCGTCCTTGAGGGAATATTTATATAAGGGGCCTGAGATTTAGATTTATTTACCCCCAAGCCTGAGCATAAAGAAAAATCATCCAAAAGTTTCATTAGGTTGGGTAATGTAGTGATTGGGGAGGTGATAAACATCAAAATATCATCAGCAAAGAGAGCACATTTATGTTCTGGCTGGTTGCAGCTAATCCCTTTAATGTTAGAATTCATTCGCATTGCGATCGCTAAGGGCTCGATTGCTAGTGCAAACAGGAGTGGCGAGAGCGGACATCCGTGTCTGGTCCCCCTTTTAATTGGGATAGCTTTAGAAAAAAATCCCCCTAGCGATATTTTCGCTTCTGGGGAATCATACAGAGCCAGCAGCAGATTAGTAAAGTGGGCCCCAAAGTCCATCCTAGCAAGAACTTGAAAAAGATATCTCCAAGATATACTGTCAAATGACTTTGGGAGATCGAGGGAAAGCAACATAGCCTGACGTTGGAGGCCCCCATCCCAGATGGAGTTAACCACTGAAATGAGATCTATTGCCCTTCTCGTTTGATCCGGGGCCTGTCTGTGTTGCATAAAGCCCACCTGGTCCAGATGGACATACACTCCCAAAAAGGAGCCCAGCCGGATTGACATGATCTTTGTCAGAATTTTAAGGTCACAATTAATTTAAAAAATGGGCCTGTAATTGGCCACTTCAGAAGCATCCTTACCTGGCTTAGGGATCACACTAATAAATGCTCTATTGGCATCACCCAAAAGAGAGTTCTCTTCTTGCAAATAATGAAAATATGCTATCAAATGCGACGCTAAGACAGGGTTGAACGTTTTGTAGTACAAATTAGAAAAGCCATCCGGGCCAGGTGAACTTCCCAACTTGAGAAATCTAAGGACCCCATTCAAATCCTCAATTGTGAATGGTCGTTCCAGGATTGCCTTGTGTTTAGGCTGCAGTTTAGGTAGGTCAAGCTTACTAAGAAACCCTTCAATGCCCACTTTGGAAATTGAGTCTTCAGAACTGTATAAACGACCATAGAAATCCTCAAAAGCTGCCAAAATTTTTTCTGGGTTTTGTGATAGCCTACCATCTTTAACCTTAATTTTGGGGAGCACATAAGTCTTGGGTCTGGGGTTGAGTTTATTAACCAATAAGCTTCCTAGTTTGTCACTCCACAGATAAAATTTGTGGGCTGACCAGCGAATCGATTTTTCTGCCCTAGTAGTGGGAACTAAATTAAGTTCGGTGCGTTTGGCCTCCAACCGAGACTTCAGCACGGACTGGGGGTCATTCTTATGTTACAACTGTAACTGGTGGTACTCTTGAAGACAAGTATCAATCAGTTTGTTATGAGCCCTCTTATGTGACGCCTCCAGTTTGATCAGCTCCCCCCGAATATAAGCCTTATGAGCTTCCCAATTAATAGCTGGGGATGTGTCGCTCGCAACTATAATCTGAAAATAACTACTTAACAATGAATCTTTCTCCCCTTTTACCAGTGTATCTGAAACAAAGCTTTCGTTAAATCTCAAGGGAAACCCGGTTGGAGGCCGGTTAAAACCCGTCAGATACAATGCTAATTGGTCATGATCGGAACAAGGCGTTGACAGAATCCGAGCACCAAGTATATTGAGAAGCATATGAGACTGGACGAACCCATGATCAATACGAGAATACTAGTCATGGGCTGCTAAAAAATAGGTATAGTCCCTGGCCGACGGATTCAGTTCCCGCCAACTATCAATAAGATCATATTTTCGCAGCAAAAGAGAAAGGTCATGACTCTTTTTCGGAGGGTCCCTATATCTGCTTAATTTGGATTTGTCTAAAATATGATCCAAAGCTAAATTGGAGTCACCTAACAAAATAAGGGAACCCTTCACTTTGGGCCAGATCTCACCCAGAAATGCGTGAAAAAACGCCAATTGACCTTCATTGGCCGCATAATAAGATACAACCGTAATAAGCTGTAAACCAACATACCCAATCACTACCAGAAACCTGCCCCCCCTCCCTTCCCCCTTAACAGAACATTTACATAACAACCCAAGGGAACCACATACTTGATAATGGCTCCGCAGCCACTTAACAATCAGTGCAATAATACAATACCCAGTACCTTTTAGAACTGCAGGAGAAAAAACACTAAAACCAATGCAAGGCTGGGGCCTCAATACAACAAAGACCAGTATTAAGTGCAAAGAATACAGAAAGATAACAATATGTATATTGTAAAGAAAAAAAAAAACACAACCATACAGTAAGACCCCCAGAGTTCCTCCAGAGAAATAGAAGACTGGTATAGCGTCCAGCCCACATTTTCAGGGTGTCCTCTGAGGATGTTTCCCAGATGTTTTGACCTTATTCCAAAGTGGGTACAAAGATGTGGCCTGACACCGTTTCATCTACTTTTTAAACAAAAACATCAATTCTGGTGCCCAGAATCTGTAAATCTTGTCGCAGCTCAGATGTAATGGCCTCTGTAACTTTAGTTTGCTCTGTTTTCAAAATCTCAGCCAGATTTGAGTACAACCTATTCTCTGCCACCGGAAGTTCCGAGGGGATGGAGAAGCTATGAAATCTTGTGATAACACTCTATATCTGGAGCCATTATCATGTGTTACTGCATTAGGGCTGATGGATGTTGAATCCTCCCCTGAAATATGCAGGGAGTCTCGTAGTGCTGGTGAGAGCAATGCTGAAGGGGGGGGGGGGGGGGGGGGGGGGGGGGGGCTGAGGTATGTGCAAGCTGGGGGAATCTTGTGTAGCCTGGGTGCTAGCAGGTGAGCAGTGGGGAGAGCTCCCCTCCCACCCCCTGTCCGCTGGTCCCCTTCCCGTACCTGTTGGAGAGACATTCTCCCTCTCCAGCAATGCACAGCCTGCAGCCACGTGCGTTTCCCGGGGAGCCGCCATCTTGGAGGCCGGCTTCTGAGACTAAGATCGCGGGACGCGGTCTTTAGCCTTCGTCCCGGACTTTCCAACCATCTCGGAGAGAGCAGAGATGTAACCGGCTCCTGCACAGCTTATTAGTAGCGTGGCTGCCGAGTACTGCTACTTAGGAAGCCGTTAAGGGATCCGGGGAGCGCCGAGCCATCTAGAATGCTTCCTGCATGGATGGGGGCGCATGCACACTCCCCTTTTTATTTTTTTTAATTGCTGATAGAGTGGTGAGTCTGGGTTGCTGTCTTTGTTTCTGCAAAGGAAGTTTACTTCTCTTGTTTATCTCAAAGTCTGGTAAAATACAAAGTGGTCTTCAGAACTAGACTAGAGGGGAAATGTTCTGATGGGACAATCACTCTAGTGATAACTGTTAATTTGGCTATATCCAAAATGTGCAAAAAATCAACTTAGATATCTCCAATCTCCAATAACCTTCTACTATATGCGGTCTTTATACAATGGGGTGAATTATGAATAGGGCAAGGGGTACATAATAGTAACTGCAATATTTTGTATATATACATAATATTTTTACAATCATTTATAGCAATTTTTTCAATCCAAGAAAAAATCTACATATAACAATGGAATGGTATACCAGTCTTTCCCCACTCAAGAAAAAATGTAAATTGCACTATGATGCATATGCATAACCTATATGATTTACATGTTACATAGTCATATACTATGATGTTGATTTACTAAAGGAAATATGGCTTTTTACTTGCCAAGGGTTATTATTACTTTGCAAGGGCTAATTCACCTAGCTTAGTAATAATTCAGTTTGCAATGAATATCCAATCACTGCATGGAAAAAAAACAGGATTTTTGGATTTTTGCTTGCACATGATTAAATAGTTGATGTCAGCAGAGCTTCATCTCATTTTCATAGCTAGGTGAAATATTGTTTGTAAAGGGATAGTATACTTTGCTATGTGAACATTTATACATTTCTTTATTAAACCAACCATCATGCTGACCTTCAGGTGGCTTTTTGTTACAGTATAGTATAGGGTAAAATTAGGCAGAGTTGGACAGGTTTTGGAAGGAATGAGGAAAGAGAAGAGACAGGTTAGAGAGATGGGGTTTGGGGCAGAATTCTGATGTCTGTCATAGTTTCAGTAGTTAGAAAAAAAGGTTAGGAATTAGGAGGAATTAACTAATCCAGGAGACCCGAGAAGTTTGGAAAGCCTTGGACCTGCCTTATGAGTCTTGTAAAGCCTAATCTCCATGCAGAAACATACTACTAAAAAAAGGATAAAAAAGCTAAACAGTCAATGGTTTGCCTTGGTTGGATGGCAATAAAATGGCAATTCTGAACACTATCATATTGTAAGCAACCAAGGATTTTTCAATTCACATAAAGAGTTCTACTTTTTCAAAAACTACAGTTGGGTTCTGTTATGATTATAGATTCTATCAGTGCTTAGTAGATTTAATATCTCTTGAGAAAACTAATTATGTGAACATGTAAATTCACATGCAAACAAATGTTATAAGGTTGTAGTGAAGGAAAAAACATTGCTGGAACTAAGAAAGAAAAACATTCCTGAACATGTAAACAATTTCCAGGTCCCTATGATGATTTGGTCCAGGTCCTGCATGCTTGAGCTAAGTGACCTGACTTATTAAAGACATTTGCCGAATAGAAAGAAAGCTATGAATTACATCACTGAGGAATCTCAGGTTTCATTTCATTTATCGGCAACATCTATTACAACTATAGAGGTGGAAAAAGACTCCTATAGTTTACAGATGTAGCGCATATTTCATTTAATTGAATGAATTATAGTAGTTTGAGAAATCACACTCATTCGAGCATGACTTTAACATATATATTCTAAAACATACTTCATATGAAAAGCTTGTTTTCCAGATTATATAAATATTGTAAAAGGTTGTTCCACTTCAGACTGCATCTTATCTTGTTGGAGTATATTGGAACACTTAATCATCCAAGTTATGATATAGCCCAACTGTATTTCCTGTCCTTGTTCAACCCTTTCATTGAGTGCATTTGCTTTTGATACTAAAGGAAGCTTAACCTTTTTTCTGTATTAGTTCCCTAAAACAAGTTTAATGATTTTTTTTGTTTGTGTTATATCCAGGATTATACTGAATTGGTTGTACCTTTAGTACTGAACTCTTTACTCAGAGACTCATGAAGGCTGAGTCAGAAGTAAAGCTATGGATTAACCTTACATAATTAACTGCTTACTGTTTACTTATTACGAAGTTAAGCCCAGTGGGTGGGTCAGAAAAGTCATAAATATCCAGGGCAACCTTCTGCTATAAACTACAAGACTCAGCGGGGACTCTGCCATAAAGATACACAGATAAATAGTCCCATACACCCGAATGATCAGAAGCCTTAAGTTACTTATGTTTGATCCTATATTTGAATACAAATGCATACATAAATTAAATTGTAAAATATGTGGGACCCACCTCTTCACTTTTAAAAGGAGGCAGTAGTCATAAAAGTGTATATATATTTCAGCTTATTTATTTTTGGTCTTGAATAAAGGATATATTTTTACTATCTTTGCCCTGTTGTACATGCAACAAGAAGAAGCAAGAAATATCTCAAAATAGGGGAAATTTCAGTCCTACACAGCTGTAACCTTTTTTTCTTGTTCTTTTGACACCTCTAAAATGTAGGTTTCCGTTACCTTCTATTCCAGGTACAATGGCCACCACTACAAATAAAGGGATGAATCTTGGCAGTGGGGATTTGACGACGGGTCCAATCTTTCCTACCTATCTAAAACTAAAAAAAGTTAAATATGGTTATCTTTTTGCAAAATATTTTGCTACTTCTAAAGGCCTTTTTTAGTTTAAAAGAGTAGAAGTTTCAAATAAACAATAGTTTTTCAGAATCGAAATGTTAGCATGAGTAGAGCCCAAGCTTGCTTTAGCATTATTTATGCATACTAGACCTTCAAAATCTTTTTAATTTATGTGATATACCATTTTACAAAGCTGTAATTATAATGTGGTTATTTTGAAGAACTGCAGTTTTATTTTGAACTGATATTATAAAATAGTGTAATGATTTATTTTTCTATTCAGCAACTAAGAAAAATGATTTACTGTGAAACTTAAAAAAACCCAATGTATTTGAAACACGATACCGAGCTTAACCAAGGTTACTGTGTTAAAATACTATAATTTTAATTCTGTTAAGAAATTTATATCTATGTTTGATGATAAATATGTAGTTAAAAGAGATTGAAAAGAGAGAAGTTTTATTTCCTTTGAAACCTTATACCTACTTTTTAAGCATACATAAAATACACTCAGGGACCTATTAATAAAAATATGAAAATAAACTGGGAAAAAAGTGGAACTGCTGTCCAATCAAATGTCTTGTTTTATTTGGCACGGAATTGGTCACTGTGGGAATTTTCCATTTTCTTTTTTCTGGTAGGTATACCTTGGTTCTGTTAGGTCCCACTGAAAATATAATGCTTAGGTTTTTGGCTGTTAAAATTAATATTATTCACATTGTGTAATGTCATTAAAATCTAAACAAAAGTTTGGAATTCAGTGGATAAAGAAATCATTTTATAGAATCTACAACAATCTGAAATGTTGTTTAGACTGATTCCTAACTCAATTATCTACTTTTTAAAGGTGCATGCATCCTATTTTTAGGTATAACAAATATAATTGCAACACAATCTATGTAACACTATAATGTAATTTGCACTTACTTCCTATTTCAATATGTAAATATCCTATTTTTTTTAAATTGGAAGTGTTGCTTACTTGTAATCATGACAGCTACAAAATAAAAACAAAGGCTTTGTGGATCCTGTTTGGAATTGATTTACTGAATGCTTATTTAGTTTAATAGTGAATATTCACACAGCAGAGTAAAAAAGTTGTGTTCAGCCTAAATACCTGAATAAATAACAAGTTCAAAGGAAAAATATAATAAAAAGTAAACAGGTTTGTTGTTTTTTTATGATAAAATGATTGAGATTTTGATCATACAAAGGGGTAGACAGCCCTTTTTATATAAGGTAAATATTCCATTCTTTTTTTTGGGAGGGGGTTTAAAACCCTTTTTTTTTTTAAAAAAAAAGGGTAAAACCTCACCCTTTCTGCCCCTCCTCTTAGGTCACCTACATTATGCATCCTGGAAGGCTTCTGGCTGCTCCTACGCCTGCCCATTCTTTTTTCCCCCCTGCAAGATCGGGTGACGCTCGAAGAAGGAGGAAGAAAGCCAAAGAAGATGGTGGATCCTGGCTCTTCCTCTGCATCGGGACAAAGAAGGACACTAGGATGATACGGGATCTGATCCAGGAAATCTCCAGATGAATCAATGGATCTGCAAAGGGTATGTACTAGCAGCAAATACAGATATAGTATTTAGTAACATTTAGCTGTACATGCTTTGTAATGCTTATAACATTTCACTACTTATCCATGTGGCTTCGTCAGTACTTTCCATGTAACAGGAAGTTAGGAAGCTCTCCACTGGAGTGGAGTAACAGTGAGTAACGAACAGAGGCTATTACATATCCAATTTACTGATACATTTTGGGGTTCACCTGTACCCAGACTACTAGAAACCTGGTCCAATATAGTACATCTTTTTCATTATTTGCATTTATCATTTCAACAAATTTCACTGACTGTACTTACCTAAAGCTATACAATATTATTATTCAAAAGCTTTTCTGCTGGGTCTTCTATATATTGCACATGCATACCATGGACCTAATCTTTTCTACAGGGGCCTTACTCTGCAAGACTTCTGGCGCCTTCTATGAGCAAAGAATATACATGGATAGTATACAGATTAAAACATCACATCATCATCATCAACCATTTGGTAGTATCAATTTTTCACATATTTTTTAAAATAGTCTCAACACATTTCTCAGATCAGACCAAAGAAGGACATATCGGACCTATATCTCAAACTAAAAAACATAGAAAAACACAATATTGACAAAAAGCTGTCATCAATGCGTTTTCAAAGACAAACATATCTATGTACTACAAAAGTTTGTACCCTTACAAAATTCAGCCAAAACAATCATCACCCCATCCACATTTGTGAACTGTGGTTAACTTTCCATTGGATTGGCTCTACCTGCTCGGTGAGTCCACAAAGTAACTTTTTTTTATGTAATAAAAAACACAGAAAGTTTTAGAAAACATATATATGTGAAATGTTAGACATTAGCCTGAATGAAACTTCAGTATGCCCAGTGAAGCAATAGAAACAAATTGAAATATGGATGATCATCAAATAGCTGTGAAATACAGCACATTCTGTTGGTTGCCAGCCATAACATCTTTACATTTAAAAGTCATTTTCTACTGCTCTCTGAATGACTGAATCACTCGTTTGCATGCAGAGGTCATTTTTACTGTTCAGTCAACTACACATCATTGACTCAAAATGATTAATTTTATAAAAGATTCTGAAATTATTCCAGTAAGTGCCAGAAACATTTATGAATCACAGCAAAATGTGTTGTCGGTATAATGAAGATACAATAATGAACTTGTAAGCCATCTTTTCTGTTCTCATTTATGTTTATGGTCAACGATAATGGTGATTATTATAAATTATTTATGTTTTAGTATTTGCAGACCCTGTTCACACCTACTTTTGATAGTTATGAATACAAGTTTTAAATACTACTACTAACAACGTAACAAGAACTACTTTTATCGGTAATATTCAATGTGTTTGACTCCAGTAGGCTCCTAATGGTCCGCATGTCAAAATATATGCATAACTTTTTTTTTTATTTTTCACTACACACAGCACAGATATCTGAAAAGCCAGTATTAAAGAAAATGATCATTATTAAAATTAAATATTACTATTTTACGTGATTGAGTTTTCTTTGCAAAGTGGCCCCTGAACAGTGGGGCACTCACAGTTTATCAAAACCGCAGGAGAAAGAAGTGCCAATAAATGCCACCAGAGAGAATGAAGAACTATGGAATAAGTGAGAATGCCTCCGGCATTGTCGCGAAAATTTTCTTGAACTTCCGATGGTTCTGCAAAAATTCAGCGAACCGTTTCGTGAAACCATCGGAAGATCGAGGAAATTATAACAGGAGGAATGACAGGATTCCCTGGGAATCCTCCTGCTTGTGATCCCCGGGGCACCAGGGGTTAATTATAATCTACTGCGGGCAATCGCACACTGTTCTCAATGAATGCGGCCATGGTCGCATTCATTGAGAAGATCCCTGGCACTAGAGGTTAATTAACCTCTAGTGCCGGGGATCGCACACTGTTCTCAATGAATGCGGCCACGGTCAAATTGATTGAGAATTTGTTTTTTTAAATTTTATTTTTACACCGGCCATTCTCTCTTAAAATGTCCGTAAGCGAGAACGGGCGAATTTGCCGCATCCCTAGGAAGAACCCATGACATTACCAGACCAACCTAAGAACTGTGGGAAATGCAAATATATTATCAGATTCACGGTGTAATTACTTTTGCTGTTATTCTCTTTTTAGAAAAAAAAATACTAATTTTTTACTGTACTTTCACTTTGGAAAGGTGTGGATTGGTCCTGTAATACAAAATAATTGACTGATAGCAATGCTCCAAAAAGTGGTGGTGCCCAAGCCTATTTAACTTCAGCAGCCTATATTTCTCAATCTACATTCTGATGCAGTTTTTAATACAGGTAACCTCACTTGCAATGATTCTTCATGCCCAAATTAAATTTCCCCAGTTTGTGGCAATCTTAATTTAATATCTAAATTAAGCTTTTGTTCACACACAGAGCTAGTTCTAAAAGCTTGAAGATTGCTGCAAAATGAATTGAACAAGTCTGTTGCTTTTTCTTGCATTAGTAAGAGTCACATCAGTCTTATCACTACCTAAAACTGGATTTTTTGCCTCCCTCTGGTTCATGTCTATAGGGTTTTAAAATCTGGGATATGTTTATTTCCCTAATAGTTGAACTTGATAGATTTATGTCTTTTTTTCAACTTTACTAACTAACTAAGTAGGTGGTGGATAGGGCACTGACGTTTGAATCACCAAGCAGAAATTCACAATATGCCCAGATTTTTGAACACTGGTAAATGGGTCCAAAAATAAATCAGATTGATAGTATTTCTCTATTGGGGCAGTAATGTAATAGGCACCCCATAAAGCACCTTTATAAAGGAAATAGAATATTCTTCATTGGATTTCAGAGGTAAATGTTTTCATACCAAGAAGATAACCTGTATGAAGTGCAAAAGACCACTTCATATAGGAGCTTTGACATATATGGCCAACACTGGGTCCCTGTGCAGAACAGACTTGGAGCCCATCTGACTTGGGTGCCTTCGTTGGCTGAGCAGGGTCCAGGGCCTTTATGCAGCACTATGAGTTGATAAGTTTTTTATGTGGACTTTTTATGAGTGTTAGGACCTGAACTTAAGAACCAACAGTAGAAGTTAAACAGGATTGTTGCAATACTTGTGCTTCCCTTGTCCCAAATACATACTTTTTACTATATGTAGAATTCAAATTTGTCAGAAAAGTCACTGCAGACTTGCCTAAGATTGGAGGCTAACATCTCTCATCTTTCACCATTATTGATGACATGTCTACTTGTATATGGGCAACTTTTCACTGGTTTAATAAGCTGCAATCAATCATAATCCTCTATTTACCATTAAAGCAAAAAAAAAAAATAATTTGCAAATGCACAAATATTCCATTTTATACTCGCAGAATGTTAAACAGAACAATACAGACTGTTAAAAAAACCTCTTTGCACCAACTACTTTCATTTGCATTCAGGTGAACTAACTTATCCTTTTATTTTCCTTACGAGTATTATCTTTCAATGTCAAGGACAGAAAATTGCAATGGAAGCTTGGCAAGGATTTTATGTATTTAATCTTAAATGAACGTCTTTTTTCATTACAGCTGAAGATCAAAGATATAATATAAAGAAAATATGTCAAAATTAATCTTTCAAAATCAATCAACCCTAAATAATAAGTTTAAGTAATTTTATTTTTTGTTTGATAATTAATTGAAAATGAAATCAAAACGCAAGGGCATGGGAAACAGAAAATACTAATGTTTTTGTACTACATAATTATATTCTTTTATATAACTACTTCATTTGTATATTTTTTCTAATGTTAAAACTGGAATTGGTTACTAATGCAAATGTGTGCATGTGTTAAAATGTGTTTACATACATTTTTGTGAAACAACATGATGGGTTACTGTGGTTGACAGGCTAAGGTCATTGGTAACATATGTTATTGAGCTATTAGTAAATAATGTAAAAGACATGTTCACAGGCTAGTGGTTTACCAGTGCAGAATGAAGATCTCGGATGAGAATCTTTGGCATCTTGGATGAGAATCTGACATGTGTATAGCCGCCGTCCGATGTCGTTCGTGAATCCGTCCTGACGGATCTGTGAACAAAGAAGACGAACAACCACAATGGGAGTGAAGGGAGAAGAGTGCAGCGGGGTGCCACTCGCTCATTCCCCTCTCTCCCCTCTCTATTGAGCAGAACAACACTGTATGTACAGCGCTCATTCACTCATCTTTCGGTCTTTTGTCATTGGAAATGATTGTGAAATATAATTTCCAGTGAGAAAAATCCAACATTTGTACATAGCCTTACTTTCAGAGAAATTTCAGAAACATACAATAGCCAGGACACCACCAAAGGGGTATATCCCAGGACAAACTGCAAACAGAACGCAGACCGTGCTTTGTTACAGTGACATTGAATGCTCTGTATATAGCAGTGAATAGATGAATGGGGCAGGCGGTAGGCAGTACCTAGTAGTCCATCCAAGGAATATTAGGCAGTTATTTAGATGTTTAAGTAAGATGTTTTTTCTAATATTGCAGAATACACAACATGAAAAATAGAAACACAACAAGAGAGGACCAACATATTTTAAATCAGTAGGGTACTCTGAATGGATGGGCTAAAACTAGATAAGGTTGATATTTAGCTTTAAGGAAAGAAGTTTTTCCACTTTTATCACTCCCTTCTTTTGTAAAGTGTACAAAAGGCTAAGGCTATTAAACACTTGGAATTCTTTATTTCATGCAATATATTAGGCAGTATAAAAACTCCTGCATATGGGCCTGCTTACAGATGTAATAGAATGTTCACTCCATGTCTAGAAAAATGCTAAAAAAAAAAAAAATAGATAAAAGGATACTTCCAAAAGGCTGGCTGTGGTTCAAGGTGCCTTGCAACTCTCTGTTTTAACCAGAAGGCTAGACTTGTAGATTTGTTTTAAATCAGATAATGTCACTGTTGTACAGTAAGATGTGATGAAACCAAAGACAGAGCAAGCCAAAGGCAACATTCTGTATGAGTTAGGTTGTGATGAATATTTATAGCAATAGAAGTCTACACGCTAGAGGAAAACAGTCTACTACCTGTTCTAGCCAAGCTTTAGTGGAAATATATAAATTACTGGAAATGTAAAAAATAAAAGTTATCCATGAGTGGTTTCTGAAGATGGTAATACAAACTTCGTAACTATACTTAAGAAATAAAAAACTGCGATCAGGCAAGGTCATTGGCATCGTCCTTTCTGCAATGAAATAAACTTGCCTGTCTGATCACATATTTTTTTTACATATTTACACTTATCTGTTTTCACTTCATCAGGGGTTCTGCCATCTTCATCCAGTCCTCATCTGAGTGATGAATCCTTGGCTATTTTGATTGGCTAAGCCAGGATGATGTAACTCCTGTACATACGCATGGAAGTTTGTTCAGTCTTGATAGCGCAGGGGGATGCCGAGGTACGGCATATCCCAGGATCCTACACTGAGCTGCGCATTAGACGTATTATATATGCACTGTTTTTTGTTTTGTTTTTTTTATCACGCACAATTAAATGGATAAGTAAAGAAATAAAAGACATGTGTAGGACTTGACTAAAAGGCACAAAATGTGGGATAGAAATCACGGTGGTGATATACAGGCAAAAAACGGTTACAATAATCAGGCAACTTAATGATTGCTGCAGGGCACAAATAAAAATATGTAGGTCAATCATGACAATAGACAGGCAAGAAATAAACATTTGTGGCAATACACAGAGGGCTAATGACCAATAATGACAATACACTGATAACACATCTGCCATCATCACACACACAAGTGCAGTCCTTACAATGCATGAAAAACAAATGGACATTTATGACAATACCTAGGCAAGAAATGGGCAATTATAACATGGGGAACAAATGAACTATCCTTACAAACACTGGCAATAATCAGATAGCTGTTAAAACACATGCAAAAAATTGGAAACTGGTTGCAATTTACAGGAAACAAATGAATACTAGTGATAATACACAGGTAAGAAAACAGCCAATTGCAACAAAATGATAGCTTAATATAGGCAAACTGTTGAAATACACAACTAACAAATGGGCAAATCTTACAATAAACAGAAAAACAAGTGGATTGTTGTTAAAATAGATGTTAAACCAAAAGGCAATCCTAACAATTTTTGACCAAGAAACAGATAATATAGGGTCTACCAACAGGCAAGTGTGATGCAAGTGTGTATTGCACAAAATGGGCAACTATATTAGCATGGACAAAAT
The DNA here is from genome assembly GCF_032062135.1 of Pyxicephalus adspersus. Classification (NCBI taxonomy): domain Eukaryota; kingdom Metazoa; phylum Chordata; class Amphibia; order Anura; family Pyxicephalidae; genus Pyxicephalus; species Pyxicephalus adspersus. The sequence goes on from NC_092858.1 coordinate 130,944,972, forward strand.
GAACCTTTTGGTATAGTAATCAATTACCTAAATTTAGTGTGTGGTTACCTGTTAATAAAGTGCAAAACATCGATAATCCTGACTGAAATGAGGCTAACAAGGTCCCGTACTGCTACACTAAAAACTCACACAGTGTTCTTATTAGCCCTACCTAGTTATCCTCTGTGAACTACAGGTTCCTTAAGCCAGTGTTGTAAAAAATAGTTATGTAATCCATATCTAGAGTGATAACATTGCTCAATTATACATATAGTAGGTGATCATTGACATTTTAAAACAAGGAACTGTGTTCATTGCAGGATCATTGTTTGAAAATTTAAAAAAACACAAAAACAAATGCAGCCATCTTATCTAGGGACTAGTAAATAACTAAATGATATACTTTTATTGTTGAGTTTATATACATTCTAATGCGTCTTGTTTTTGATTTTGATTGTCATTTTTCTATGTCCTCCAGCTGAAAAGGGGTGTGCACCATTGCCCACAATTTAAAATCCATCTGAAGCTGCATGAGTTAAAAGACACAATACAAAGTTAGTATAAGTTAAAGATTGTTAACACATGGGATCCTGAGAACATCATCTTTTCACTAAGACACTGATGCTAATTAATCCTGTTATTTGGTTTGGAACAGGAATGAAGTTTGGGTTCACCACGGCTATGGGTGAATCCTGTGGTTTTGAGATTCCTGGTCCCAGCAATTTAATGTGCAGATTTTTTTAATACTGTGTTTCATGACCTGCAAAAGGAGATATGTCCGGGTCAGGTAGAAAACCGTACCTAAATTCTGGTTGTTCGCTTGGCAAATTCCCCCCTTTTTTAATATCAGAGGCTTTTTTAGCCTGCATTTTTTTAAAGGTTGAAAGCTTCAAAATGTTAAATTTGTAGGTGACATTTTTTCCTAATCATATTTGCTTTGCTTGGAATTTCATCCCTAGTAATAAAACCCTAGCCAGTGTACTTTGTCTTTAGAAAATATAGGCCCAGTTCTGCCATTTTAAATTGTCCCACTGTTAACCAGTTTTTCACTACTGCATCATCTGTGGTCTCTTTATTCATGTAGTATAACACTGGTCCAGCATTCCAGGTGCAGTAACCAGGAATTCGTAATGTCCAGCCCTGTGTATAATGTGCAGTGGTCAGGATCATGTAACATACGGCTCAGCCCACAGTGTGCAGTGACTCAGTAATGTGTAAGGAATAACTCCATGGTATAGAGTACGGCATTCAGGAGTAGAGTTCAGTGGTCTTTGGGATAAAACATAAATTATATGTAACATTTAGAGGGAATTAGGAGTATGCAATGTACAATGTACAATACAACATCCTTACAATTCACCCTGTATGCCATTCCACCCATGTACCCCTTTGTCCACAGTTATGTAAATTACCCCTTTACATATTACTTCTAAAACTCAACCCATTCATAGTTCTCACTTCTGTCCCCCTCCTTGTTCACAACTTTTACTTCTGCATCCCCACCTGGATCCACAGTTCTTACATCTGTAACCTCTCCCACCTCCACTCAAAGCTTTTACCTTTGGAAATCATCACCACTCATGCCCAAGCCCTTGTTTTTAACCCCTCTGTCTATAGCTGTCACTTTGAACTCTTCTTCCTTTCCATAGCTCAGAACTGCCCCCTCCCTTCCTCCATAGAAAACTCTTGCCTCTAACCCCTTTCCCTATATCTACAGCTCACACCCCTGAACCCCACCACACCCCATCACCTCCATCCTCCAACTACAACAGCAACTCTGCCCCCTTCCACAGCTCTCTCCTCAAAAACTCAATACTTTTGCACAGTGTTGTACTGAGTGGCTATTTCCATGCCTGACCACATGTGAGAGGGCAAGTTTTACAGGTGTCTGTATTGCTTAGATAGGTGGGTCATGTTTCTGTGTAAGAATGTGTCTCCTTATGGCTGCTGTGTTACTTTTGCTGGCTAAACACGTGTAATAATTCATTTTTACCAAAAGTTTTCTAATTGAATTCAGTTGGAATATGTGTGCATCCTGGGTAAATGTGGCAAGTAGAACCTTTTTTAAAACAGACCCCATAATGCCCCAAAACAAATAGTACAAATCTCTGAATATCACCATATATGTTATAATTCTGATTGTACAATCTCTCTGTACTGTTCTGTTCTAGCTCTACCAACCCCAGCTGTATTTTAATAGCCTAAACAGCTGCAAATTGAGTCCCTATTATTAGACAGATTTGGTAAATTTATAGAAGATCATACTAAATGCACAATCACATTGTACTATATAAGGCCAGTAGAAATGTGTTAAAGCTATCTAAGCTTCTAAACTTATTTAATTAACCTAGAACTAGCTGCATTTTACAGCGCATAAAATATTTTTATGCCACATTACTAATTACAGTATGTGGAAATGTATTTTGGATATAATGAACCTGATTAAGGAAAGCTCTCCTGACTATAGAAAGACCACCATAGGAGAACCTGGGAGATCCAACAAACCTGGAATGAATTACCTAAAAATCCCTTGGTATTAGTTGGCAAATGGTTTCACTCCTGGACCAGATCCATTCCATGTTTGCTGGATCATCCAGGTTCTCCCTTGATAGTCTATCTACTCCAGTCTAGGAGAGCTTGGATATAACAAGAAAAATAAATGTAACATAGAGTATCCTAGCCCACCATCGGCTATACGTCCAGTGGCTCATTCAGATAAAATCCCAGTGCCTGTTTTCGTTACACTACCCTCTCTTGAAAAACATGGTTATGGTGATGAACTAGGTAACAACAATGATGAAGAGTTTGAAAATGAAGAGTACTCTGTTCATAAGGGATTTGTTCAGCATGAGTTGAGTGATTTGGGACTATAGAAGAAGGCTTCAGAACTCCTAGCATCAAGACTGCGTAAGAAAAAATTACTTGAAAAAAAAACAAAGGTATTGTACTTTCAAACCAGAGAAATTGCATTTCTGCAGTACTTTAGAACTGGAGAAATTGGGAATTCCAATCTATAACTCAAATGAATGGCAACTGTTCATCGATAGCTCAAAGCGGACCTTAAAGTGTGTCCTCCTTCACAATGGCAATATATTTGGGTCAGTCCCAATTGCCATTCATTTTCTTTTTGTGAAGAATATTGTTGCAATATCACCAACACAATTGGGTCATCTGTGTTCACATTAAAATGGTATGCTTCCTTCTTGGTTAGCAATGCGGATACACCAAGTGTCCCTGCTATCTGTGCATGTGGGAGAGCAGAGCTCGTGAGAGGCATTGGGTAGAAAGGAATCAGCCTTCAAGATCTGCCCTAAAACCAGGTGATCCAAACATTCTACATGAGCCACTTGTTGATAGAAACACCAAGATTTGAAGGTCATGGAAGGACGGTATCAGGGTAGATGGGATGTATATATGATGGCTGACTATTGTTGGAGCATCAGGCAAGATTGTCCTAACACTGAACACTACAGGAAAAGCTAAAAGCATATATTTTTACTTTATCTGCTTACTTTATTCCTTACTTTAATTAATTTTGAAATGTTTTACTATAATAAAAAGTCATAGACTAACAATAAATCTTTTGTATGAACAAAAGAAATTTAAATAAACAGTACATTCAAGTTATTATTTCATTATTTTTTCATTGTATGTAAAGTTTGTATGCTTTTTGACAAAAATTGAGGGTACCGTGTATCGTAAAAACTGGATGTGATAGCAAAAAAGTAGGGTCATTTCTGGTTTCACCACCCAAAAATTAGTTAAAAACAAGTGTAGGATCTAACTCAACAAAAAATGCTTTCCCCAGTGTAATAAACTTAATTGCAGGTGAAACCATACCTAGATTATCGTAATGATAATATATTGGGCTACTAGTGAATAAAAAAGCCCGGTTCAGATGGCACACAGTCAACATTCTTTTGTAGCTTAGTTTAGCAATACAAGGCTGCTTTTAAGCATTCAAAAGGCTTGGTATCACAAAGCTGATGTAAACTGAATGTAATCCCTGAACTGCAAAAGCAACTTTACTTTCAAAAAATATGTGAAAGCACCACAAAAGATACTGTTGGTGTTTTATAAATGTTCAGAAAATATTTGGTTCTGCTTCTATTTAATACTGATTTGTTTTAAAATTAACTGTGCCTGAGGTTGTCATATGAAATAATGAATTATGGGCTGGCATAACAACTCTGGAGCTGGTTATTCCCCTGTTTTTGTCCTCCAAACTTAAAGTTACCACACATATAAATATGAACATAGAATAATCTGTACTGTATATTCTGTGCTTGGGATTTGTAGACATCTGGACAAACTTGTCATGGTTGCTGCATCAAACTCTTTGGTCAACATCTGATCAGGACAGCTCTAACCATGCCTTTAAAAACAAAATCTGGCACAATTGTACATATGAACCTTTTTCAGAGCTACCCAGCGTTCACCACTTGCTTTATCACCCATTATTCAAAATAGTTTTACATACTCTCACATCAAGGTATGGCATAACTAATACCCATATTAATAGTCTGTGGGTAAAAAGTTCTGTGTCAACTTTACATATTTAATTTGATTTAACTATGCAATTGAGCACACTCTCTCAATATACTGGTAATATTCATCAGACTTTTGCACCAATTATTCAACTCAGTGGGCATGATTTAAGAAAGCTCTCCAAGACTGGAGAGGATACACTTTCATTACTAATTGGGTGATCCAGCCAACCTGAAATAGCAAAGCTGAAATAGTTTTCTTCAAAGTAATTTGCTATTTGCTAGCAAATGTTTTGAATCCTGAACCAGATCCATTCCAGGTTTGCTGAATCACCCAGCTTTACTGATGAAAGTGTATCCTCTCCAGCCTTGGAGAGCTTTACTAAATCAAGGCCAGTGTATTGATTTATCCAGTGTATCACAATGTGATCACAAGTTGTAAGTCGATTCTTGATAAGTAAAGCAATCCTTTCATTAATTATTGAGACTTGATTTTAGGAAAATCTGTAGTGAGAACATATAAAGACATTCATTCCTGGCTTCTTCTGAAAATGCCAGGTGACCAATAGTAAGCTGTTCCAGAGGCTTTGGTATTTTCTGAGACCTTGAGAAAGTATAAAGCTTGGAGTTTGGATTTTACTTTGTCAGTTTGATTTCACTTTCACTTTGACAACTAATTTATATGCTTGTTTGAGGTCAGTCTCTCAGACTCATACAAAAAGGTGACACATCTGTTTTTCTTAGGAAAACAGGTATGTTTTCCTAAGAAAATAATTAATTCCAAAAAATTACGGTGGGTTGTGGTAGCTTTGTAAGGGAGCAACCAGATGACTTTTACCCAGTTTTAAAGCTTTAACCAAGTTAAAGTGTAAAAAACAAATACCCCAGTACCTTTCATAACAGCCCACAGGCAAATTCACCCATCACTAGTAGCCACACAGCTCCAGTAGATCACACAACACAGGAGCTTGCACACAACAGCAGTGTTCTGAGGTTCCAAACAGGCTTCCACTTTTAGTTGAGTGTATACAATCAATTTCTACAATTGAACTGTACAGGCACAGCCTTCTCAGAGGAAGGAATTTGCTATCAGAGGTCTGTATCCAAGGTCAGCAGTAGTACAACTATGTTCAGGAGGGTGAGGGACAGTGATAGGTAAAGTTAAAGAAGGTATCAAAATTGAATAAAAAAATGTTATCTTTCTATGAAAATATTTGTGGTTGTAAGAAAGAAAGAAATAAATGGTGTCGCTCATTCATAAATGATTTTAGTGAAGAATAATAAAGCGTTGTGGGTTTCCTCTGGGTACTCCAGCTTCCTCCTAAAATTGACTTTAGACTGTATTAAAGACTTATGACAGAGGTAGGGACATTAGATTGTGAGCCCCTTTGAGGGACAGTTAGTGACATGACTATGGACTTTGTAAAATGCTGCATAATATGTTGTTGCTGTATAAATACTGTGCAATATTAGTAATTATAACAATATTTGGCTGCCATTGGTAGGCACGACCACCATAACCTCACAAGTCTAAACACAGCTTACTTTAGCCAAACATATAATAATTTTGTTGTACCAAGTCATACATTCAACCTACCAATGTCTTTATCGTCCATGAATTATGGAGATCTCTTTGAAAAAGCCCTAACTATGGACAAAATGCTTTAGAGATGCCAATCAGCAGAGTAAAACTGAGGGTATGTCTAATTAGTGTAGAGTTCAGTTTTCCTTGTTTATTAGGATGATGATGATGAAGATATTCAGCACCCATGGTTGAAGTTGCTGCTGAGATAGCCTGAAGCAGGGAAGTTGGAATTTGTATATATAGCTAATAGCATTTGGTATACTAAGAAATGTTTTTATATCCTATCTTTATTGTTTTTCCAGCATGCTGTTCACCTGGGAAAGACCATTACTATAGGAGTTTTAGTCTTAAAAAAATATCAGAGTCTCCATCATATAAATAATAGAATATCAGAGACTTCAATGGGAAAATCCTTCAATTTCGGTTCTCATATCTTGTTCTTCATCTAAAAACAACACAAGGGGCTTAACATGTCAAGAACTTCACCCCAGCACATCTGATTGACAGTTAATTTCTACAATAGAAAAGAGGTAGATTTCTGAGAAACTTGTTCACGTTGCTATTAAAATACGTTCAATATATAAACAATGCAGTTTTTAATATATTATCTTTGTTTGGTATATCTATTTTTAATAAAACATATATTATTATAGATCAAATAATTTTACTGGTACAATCTTGAATTAAAATAAGCTCTATGTTTAAATGAAAATGAATAAAATGTCCATAACATACACATGTATCAGTGATCATGATAAATGTTATGTTGTATAGTTTTGGGGGAGGCTACATTTATGCTTTTTTTTCCAACAATAGAAAAGTTCCATAATTACAGCTTGTATTTTTATAATTTCTCTTTCTTAATTAGCAAATTGGGGTATGGGAAGATGAACTATGTATCAATAGACATGTAGGGTACTGTTTAGAGTCCTCAAACTGTTCATGTATATGCCATTCCACATGATCTAAAACTAATATACAAAGGAGCAATGATGATTGATAATTAGTATATAAGAGGTAACATTACAAGCAGTGTTGTATTTTTTGGTTTCTAAATTTTAAGAAATGAAGTAGTACAGATGTGATGATTGCGCTACTCACAAATAGTCAAAAATCAATGCGGGGAGTCTTGACTACATCAAGCAGAACAGCAGGAAAGAAAGTATGATGCGTTTCCTGCTGTTCTGATCAAGGAGGGCAATGAGGAACAATGGTGTCTCCGCAGCAGTCCAACATGACCCCCACTGATGGGCTACAACTCCAAGTTGCAGAAACTTCAAATGGTGTTCACCCTCTGTAAGTATAGATAGTATAACTGCTTTCAATCTCTAGTTCCAACATTTCTTCCCAGGAAGCCTTAGAAAGTTGCTCACTATTAGATTTCTTGAACAGTTTGAAAAATAACTATTATATGTACAGCACTGTATAATGTGGTGGTGCTTTATAAATACAGTTGATTATTAAAAATAATAGGTGAGGAGGCGGGTAATAGGGGGTGTACAGAGTTGAGTGGGAAGAAGAGGACAGCATAATCTAGCTGGCCTAGGGGTAAAAAAAAAATAAATCCAGTGCTGCTGATGATACAATCTACAAGGGGAACAGGTACCGGTAAAGATAGATGGGAACACACTAAATTCCAAAAGAAATGAAGGGAGTTTTCACGGCTTAAAATATCAAAAGGTATATGAATTGCGGCTGTAGTTAGGTTCAGAAAAATCCCAACTGAAATTTTTGATGGACTAATCAATTATATTGGTTGAACAATTTTCCCCAAAGTGAACTGCTGAAATGCAGATACAAAGACAGTTAAACAATATACTTGATGTCAGGATTAGCAGGAATTCTTTTCATTTTATGAAAAAAAAATCAAAATAAAAAAATAATAAGAAGAAAAATATTAAAACAACTATTTACATTACATGAATATGTTGATTGGAATTGTACTTCAAGCTCCTACCATGGCCATGGTTTTTCCAAAAGCAAATATGATGATTAGAAAGCAATTATTATATATTTAGGAATTTATGTCGGAAATTTACTATATAAATATACTGAATTACATTTCAGTCAAAGCTGTAAAAACAATCTGAATGCACCTCTGTCAGGGTGAGTATTTACGATTTTAATAACATTCAAACACTTCTAAGTGAAAACAGGATTTGCACATCCTCTTTGTGTGACCATAATGACTTAAGCATGATGGATAGTAGGATTTTGCTGCCTATACTACCAATAGTTAAGTCAGAAGAGATATGTTTATTCCTACCATAAAACCAAGGTATGATTTTCACTTTGTAAAGAGTATTCCTTTCCTTCCAACATACTTGGATGTTTTAATGTCACTACTAAAATAACTATCTCAGAGCAAACAATAAATTCATTTACATCAGTTATTACCCTTTTAATTTGAGTTCTTGTTTCAATATATACCGGTATATATATATATATATATATTTATTTAATTTTATAGAATTTTGGAAGCTGCATACATATTCTCTCACCTATTATATGAAATGAATTAAATGTATGTTCAGTTAAAAAATTAAATTAGAATACAAGGATACAAAGTCCACATATAAATAAATAAAAAATTAAGAATATGTAAGAAAGTTCTTGCTCTTTTGAAGTATCAAAGAACAGCAGATGATCTTTTAGGAAATGTATTTTTTCCAAAAGATTGCCCACAAAAGGAAAGTGTGTTCTGTAAAATATGGAACATTGTGTGATGATTAATTGAATGAATTTGCTTTTGATGGAAACTATACTAGCCAACACATGGGTGTGCTAACAATAAAGTTTCATACCTTCTAACATATTTTACTCAGTGGACATTGCTAAGCATATATTCTACTCATATTTTGACCAGAAAAATGTATATGAAACAGGAGCTGAGTTAAAACAGAGTTTTTTCCTCTGTGGCTAGCCAAACACAAATTCTTTATCATTGATTCATTAGACTTCTTCAATAACCATACCAAAATAAGTTTGAAATATCATACCTACAAGTTGTGCAATGCAGATCCTCCTAAGCCTTAATAATAGCCACATTGATTGATTTCAGAAATGTAATCGAGCTAAAGACCAAATTTGGAGCTTAAGGGGTCAAAGTCAACCCTACTTATTTGACAAGGAAGCAACCTGAAAAGAAATATGAACATTATTTCAAGAAAACATGCTCCAAATAATTATTAAAGGAAATAATTTATTTTCTTTTGGCTTTTAAATGCCTTAAATGTATGGAGGATTTAGAAATCTCTACTTCTACTTGTTACACAACTTTTTTTTTTTAAATGAAAAATTAGTATATCAGTATTCCCCTATAGCTATTGAGTTATTTGATTGTACATAGGTGGCTAAGATTATTGATGTTTTTACAACTGACTGAAAGGCTAAAATGTTTGTCAAAAGTATATAAAGAAGATGATTAACTAAAAGGTTTTCACTTTTATAACTCCAGCCAAGGAACATATTTATAGTTTAAAATTTCCAATTTGTTGTTGCCCTTCCTGGTAAAGTAGTCTTCTGATTCATGCCATTCCTTGAATTCTGCAGCCCAGCCATTACATTTGTATATTTGAACATGCATTGGACCATGCGTTGCATGCTATCAGCATGATCAAGCATCACATCTCACATATCTTCTGTTAAAAAAGCCAGGACTTTGATCCTGTATTTGTTTCAATGTTGAGTTTGGTTTTACTAGTTCTGGTTTCACCTGCACACTACTGCTTAGAGTGTCTAAACCAGAGGTCCGCAATCACTAGGCCATTTATGGGGTGGACAGGAGCACACTAGGCCGGACTCTCTCTGAGTCCTGCCCTAGTGGCGCTGCCCCCACTAGGATCGCCCCCTGAAGAGAAAATCCCTCTCCTCCGTATGCATTGCAGAGGAGAGGGAATGTTCCCTAGTTAACGCGGCCGGCGTTGACACTTCTGCTGCTGCTTTAAATAGGGAACATAGTAAAGAAGGGAGCCACAGCAAGAGGAGGCTCAAAAGCCACATGTGGCTTCAGAGCTCCAGCGGCTCTGGTAGTTTGTTCCGGCCTAATTTTGACCAGTAAACCGCGGCCCGCACGTTGCCGGCCGACATTAGGCCGGATCGGCCAGGGGGTGTTAGGCCGGAACAAACTACCGGCTAGGCCGTATCTAGCTGAAAGGCCGGAGTTTGCCGACCTCTGGTCTAAACTATGAGACAGCCTTCTTTTTTGGAAACTTGGGGGGTGATTCTTATCCAGCTTCTCTATGGGTTTCTCTGGAGGTTTCTTGGGGTTCCTTAAACAAACCGCAGTGTGTGCTTCTTTGAACAGTTTAACTGACGCTCACACTCCTTTTGGCTATTTGAAAAGGTTACATTATTCCCACTGGCCATCAATGTCAGAGGCAATTTTACTACTGACCTCCACAATAATGTACTGTGAGCTGTGAATATTGTAAGTATAGCAGGATTTCCCTGAATACCTAAAATTTTTTTTAAAAGGTTCCTTCATGTTATAAAGACAAAGGAACACTGATCAAGATACTGTCACACAACCAAAATCGTATCATTTTAGGTTATAATCATAAAGACGCTTGCATCTTGTGGTGCCAATGGTCCAAATTATGGAACTTGTTCATTTAGGCAGCAACTTGGATTGTTCTTTACAGACACTTAAGACACTATTTTTAAATTATTATTTGCCTCTGTTTTAGGTTTATACTGTGGTGACTCTGCAGCCAATATCATTTCACTATGGTTTTGCTCAAATATATCATTTTATTATGAAGACAGAAGAATAAAATAAGAAAGCTTACACTGCCTCATTTTTAATTCTGCATTAGAGACACTATGTTTGAATATACAGAAGGTTGGAGGTTAAAATAATAAACTTGTAATAAAAATTAAAATATACATATTTTCCAAAAAATATTTCACTCTATAATTCTTGTCTTTCAGTTCCCCATGTGTTGCTCATAAATACTTAAACCTTTTTTATATTTATGAAAATAATTGCACATTTGCTAATGAATAACACATTTTTGAAATAATAAATTGAACTGCAACACCAAGGTTGACCACAGAAATAATTTTTAGAAACAGATACGTCTTTCTTTCGTTACATCTTACACTGTTGATAACTTAGGGTTGAACTTTGACAGCTGGGCGATGTTTAATCTTGTAGACAATCCAAATGAGTCATCAGTAATTGAGTAGCAATATATATATTTTTTTAATGTAGGAAACAGTTAAGAAGAGTATTCCCAAACTCACGACTCTTCAAAGACACAAAATAGCAGGATCAAAAGGGGTTAGCCAATTTATTAATCTTAGTTCAAAGAGCCATCAGAAATATTCCCTGTTGACATTCACTTAGATTGGATCCTCATGAACACACTGACCTGTTAAATATGACCTGTATTCGTCAAAAACACAGCATCATGCAGAGATCATGTCTGGCATAAATTCCCTTTAAGACATATAGACATGAAACAATTGAAACAACTAGTGAAAGCAATATTTGCCCAATATTTTGCCCATCCATGATGACTCTTCATGGATGACAATGACTCTTCTACAATAAATGTATATAAATAAATAAAACTATTATTACTATATATTTGTGCAGGAACAATATATATGGTACCTACCCCATTTATTTTTAAGGACCTTTAAAACTAAACTCAAAGAAAATGAATCCATTTTTTTATTCTTTAGAAAAAATTAGCTGCTGTTTTAAAGTATCTAAAATGGGAGCCCAAATATGTATTTTATTAGCTTTATATGATACTTATATTTTGCAAGGATGGACATTACTGTTATTGGAAAAAAAACATAACTGCATTTTGCATGACTGTTAGTTTTGGGAAACTGTGAACACAGGGGGAACCCAGCAGTGTGCTGAAAATTATTAATTGTCCTATCAGCAAGCAAATATGGGATTGCCTAACCACTTTCCTTTGGGATGATTTTTTCCATTTTAATATGTCAGAGCTTGTTTTCAAGGTATCTTAGAATAGCGTTGCATTTACCAGTCATCAGTGGATCTTAGTGCACTTACAACATACCAAAAAGTCACAGGGTACATCTGTAGGTTGGCAATTGTCATTATATTTAGGCATTATTTGGCACAATTTCCATCTTTCAGACACATATTGTACATACCGTTTTGGGATCAGAACTGGTGTTCTCCTTCAATGTCCAGCGCCTCAAGATAACATCTTCCCTACATGAAGAACTAATTTTTATATAAATTTATTCATAATATTATTTGATGAAAGTTTGTTTGGATTTTGTATGTACATTGTAAAATCTCTGAAACAACACTAGTATGCCTATCATTTCTGACATAAAATAACACCCCTAAGGACATGGCAATCAAATTTTTACAGAATGAATACCTGCCAAATTTTCATCAGCATTTCAGCTGCCTACATCGATAAGTTATTGGAACCTTTGGAACTTTGCAGGTGTGTTCATTTGCCTAATTTCTTACCACTAATTAGGTCTGATGTGTGTTTTTTGTGCCACTCAATTTGACAAGGGCTGAAATGATTCCATATCTTGCGTGTTCAGACTTCTTCTTGTGCATAGGTGAAACAAAGTGGTTCTTTGTCAACTACAATGTAGCAAACATATCAAATTATAGTTCAACCTTAAAGGGATTTAACAAAGTGCACATTACCTGGAACAAGAGACAGTGCTCTGATTGCACATTTAGGTTTTTGTTTCTGCTGTTTGCAGAGAAAACATGATGAACCTAATTACTGATAAACACAATCATTTGTCTTCACAAGCAGTGAAATATCAGGTGTAACTAGCTTAAGATTCAGAAGATGAAAACATTTAAGTGGAAAACGATGATGCCTTCATGACCAGCATTATAATTAAAATTATAAACATAAAGTGACCTTCAATTCTATGGTACTTAAATTATGGGTTGATTAAAAAACCCCAAACAGATTTACATATATAAATAACAATCTGACTTTTCAACTTCTTGTAATTACCTCTGCAGGAGCACTAGCAGGAATAGGAAAGGAAGGAGACACACTAGAGACCAAATAGGTGGACTACCTTAACGACATTCAACTCAAAACAGAAGAGCGGGCCCACAGCCATTGTGGTGTGTCTGCAGAGGGCACCACCAAAGTTATGGTAAGTTTAGAAGCCAGAGCTACCTTTTCATGTCATAAAGCTTTGAGGGATTGATAATTATTTATCTTGCTCATAGTAGAATTAGGCTTTTATCTGAAAACTGAAGAAAAAAAGAGCATGAAACAGAGAACCACGGTGCTCCTTTCTCAGGGATGAAATCCTAACAAGAAAACAGTAGACATACTATAATAATAATACAATATATTTCAGGGGAGATGTTCAGGGGAAGGGGATTGGGGGATGATCATATTAATGGACAACATCTCAACACATGTTGATATATATGTATGTATGTAGGTATGTATAACAGAAATAGATGTCTTGGGAAATGCTACCAAAATGTTTATTGGTAAAAGCTTCGTCACAGAAACGTGCCTCTGACTATCATGACATATCATGACATTTCTATTTTATCAGGTACAAAGAGTATTATCACCAAAAGTGTTTTTCATTTTTCTACTAATTTCCATTCATCTGCAAAAATGGACTGCGGAAATGGCCACTGAATTATGCTTGGAGCGCAGGAGAAGGTGTATATAAGTGTGAGGACTAGGCACAGTTGACTTACCCTCACTGGGCTCCTCTACCTATTCTTATTCAGTAAGCACGTTTTTCAAAAAAGTTTCATGACTGTGGCAGTGCAAAGTGTCACATAGACGACCTGCTCAGCATCTCCCCATCTATCCAAAATTATGACATATAGGCTCCATACACACGTGCATTATTTATCATTAGGAAACTAACGATTAACAACCAATCAACTGCAGGACCAGGGGATCTGTGCCCCCTTCAGTGTCACCCACCTTACACTCCCCTGCTACCAGCACTAGCTCTGCCAAGGGATCACCTCCTCAGCTCTCTTCCTGGTCTAGGTCACCACCAACCTCTCATCTCCAGGAACCCCTCTGGTGGTAGGATAGAATGCAAGCAGGTCACATGGCTTGCCTCCATCACATGACCTTCCCTTAAAAGGAAGTCACTGGCAACAGGAAGTTGCCTGAACAAGGAGTTCCTTTGGCTCTGCTTCCAGATCCCTGTTTTTTAATTCTCTTGTTCCTGATTCTTTGTGTATAAACCTCGGCTTGACCTTGGCTATACCTGATCGCTGCCTGCCCTGACCTCTGGCTTGTCTGACTACTCTTTATCCCTCGTTCTGGTACCACGTCTTGTTTCTGCCTGTCAGCAGTCACCTGCCTCTGCATGCACAGGGGCACAACCTGGCATTTGCCGGCAGAGCAACACCCTCACCTCTAGATGCTCTGATGAAGACTGGGCAGCTGCTTAGACCCTGCACCCTGTGCACATCTCTGCCAACTGAGCTGGTGACACAGAGGGTACACCATCCTGCCTTGCAGCACAGTGACTTCAACATTACAACCCCAATTAGCAAAATCAACAGGGAAACTGCCCGCAAAAATTACCACACACTTGCTGTAAAAGCGCACAACTTAGGAGTTCCCATACCAGAGATGGTTCTCCAAACCTCACTATGACCTTCTCAATACACTCCCCTCCAGAACCTCAAAGGACCAACCCAAATTGAACCCGAACAAACTTTGAAATACCAAATCCAAAATAAAGGGGAGGGAGGGCAGTAATTTTGCAGCCTGCTGGCCAGACCTCTGACCTCACCCTCTCACCGCCACTTTCCTATATATCTCACCCCCCTTCTTGAGCTTGTTACACTGGGGCCCAAGCTTTCTTTACCTTTCTTTGAGTCAATTTTGACTTGAAACACAAGCTATAAATAAAATATGTACAAATTAGGTATAGTTAGGTATTTAGGTATAAAACCCCGGACATGACCAAGTGAGATCAGCTGTAAAATAAATAAATCATTTCTAAAACCCATTAAAAGGGTCATATATAGCCTTTTATTAACTTAGTATTTTTGTAATAGCATCAAGCAGACTACTGTCTTGACCTGAACAGATAATTACTTAAACTTACCATGAAATAAATTTGTACATAAGATTAAGCATACCATAATCAACAAATCATGTGAACGTTTTAAAAAAAAGTAAAGGGATCAATAACACATTATTACAGGAAACAATAAATGAATCACGTCTCCTCCTATATATACTGTAAGTCATATACCTAATATCTGAAAATATAACTCTGGAAAATGTCTTTCACCTCCAGCTCGTGGATTTCAGATAATGTCCAACCCACTGATGCCCATATTAGTGGGATTGTTCCCTTCTTGCCTTACATGAAGATACTATGGCTTAAAAAAACTATTCATCCCCCTTGGTGTTTTTTCATCTTTTGTCACATTGCAACCTGGAACTAAATGGATTCTTCGGGGGCTAGTACCATTTAATATACAAATTAAACCCATTAAATGTGCAAAAATGTTTTTTATTGTGGCAACAATAATTGAAACAAAAAAACAAAAATCATGAGTTTGCTCAAGTTTAGGTACTTACCTCCCTGGAGTCAATATTTATTAGGGTCACCTTTTGCAGCAATTACAGCTGCAACATATAGGGAAAAATATTAGACAAATTATTCAATATGTACACATCCACATCTACACATCCTTTGCCTCACTTGAGCCCTTGACCGCGACTCATGAACAGAAAGAAAAAAGAAAAAGAACCCTAACACATATGTGGGAGGCTCAATAGAACTTTGATAACCACATGCCCAGGTTAAATGTAGCATAAAGTTATACTACCCACACTGCACTGAAAAGAAGTCTTGTCTCTTTAAGTACCCCAATCTATATAGTTTGCTGTCCTGTCGAAGAAAAAAGAAACGAAAGGGTGTGAAATGAAATGAAGGAAATAAAAAAAGAAAGGGTGTGTGTGGGGGTGGGGGGGGGGGGTATTGGGTAAGGGGATAAGGGCCAGAGGGAACCTACAAATCTGTCTGAGTCACATAAGAATGTTAAGAGTGATGAAAATGGAAGCCCGTGCAATCAGTGGTGCCTATGCTTTTATCAAGAAGAGTTTTCAGATGACATGTAATCTGTAAAGTTTTGAATGAAAGCGTGAGGCAGACACCAGTAATGAACTCTGCATATAAATCCAAGTCCTTTCAGGGTTCAGGGTTTGGGGGCCCAGCTTTTGGTAAACTTGATCCAATTTAAGATGGTGAGCTAGTGTATTCCTCAAGAGCTCTGTGAAGGTCCATACCACAGTATTAAACAAAGGGACCTATTTACCAAAGCTCTCCAAGACTGGAGAAGATAGACTATCATGGGGGATCAGTGAAAGCTGGAATGCATCTGGTCCGCCAGAGTTCCCCCATAAAAGTCTATCTTCTCTAGTCTTGAAGAACTTTAATAAATCAGGCCCAAAGAGTCTACTTGATTGTCTTCATGGATTTCCAACAGGCATATATTATTTTGTGTGATCTCAAAATGATTTATAACAAAGTGAACAGACATCAACACTTGGGACACCTGTATATCAAACTCCAACCTTTCATTTATACTAGTAAGTTTGACTATGTCCTGTTTCATATGCTGTATAGGTGATTGTTGAGTGATCTATCTCAATTTTTTATCAGGGCCCCTATGTTCACCCTAATGTGTAAGCATAATTTAAAGCCCACAATTCAGTAACCTTCAGGGATGAGATATCTCCACAGTCCTGTGCATTTTTATTATTAATATTATTAATAAACAAGATATATATGTAGCTAACATATTAGACAGTGCTGTACATTAAATAGGGGTTGTAAATAACAGACAGATAGAGAGAGTGACACCGGAGGAGAGGACCCTGTCCCAAAGAGCTTACAATCTAGGAATTGTTGTGAGGTTCATCCACCTCTGATGTATTTATGATGATAGGGTCCTAAAAATATCTATTACTGCACAATACCTCTGTCCCAGATACACAGCGACCTGGAATAAACCCTAAACAATGCCTTTTATTATATACTTCCTGGAAAGGAAATACATCTGGCTGAGACTTAGTTCTTGGTCAGATTCTGGGGTGAAAGAAAAAGGCTCATCCAGCCTTACCTATCATTCCAGATCCCATAACCGTGGGGCAGTTTCTAACAAACCTGCAACCATTGGTTGCTATACTTCTCCGGGCTCCTTTTCCAGTACCCTGCCTATCTGTTTAAGAGGACTGGAAGCTAAAAATGGGGGAGTATATCGCCCATCCAGAACCCTTCCCTGCATTCTTCTATAGTATTTGTTCTTCTTTAACATTCAACACTTTTTTTAGTATTCTTTAGTTTAATTATAAATTTGGATTAGTATAACCATTATACACTTTTCTTTCTAAATAAATCCATATCTATTTTAAAATAGAACAGCCTGCAAACTCTGTAATTTTTTTTTTTAACCAAGG
Source organism: Pyxicephalus adspersus (assembly GCF_032062135.1). Taxonomy (NCBI): domain Eukaryota; kingdom Metazoa; phylum Chordata; class Amphibia; order Anura; family Pyxicephalidae; genus Pyxicephalus; species Pyxicephalus adspersus. The sequence goes on from NC_092858.1 coordinate 130,962,470, forward strand.
CTAATAAAATGAAATCATTTATTCCCAGTGACTGTTCCTGTTTAAAAAATTCTGCTTTATATTTGATGTTATGAATGTGATCAAGCAAACATCTGGCAAGGTATGCTCAGAATATAAAACTTTATTTTATAAAAGCTAAGAGTGGTATTGAGTTCAAAAGACTAAAAGTGTTATCCAACATCTTAGGTGGCATAGCATGAAAAGATACATGAGCCCCTTTATTCAGCTACCAATCTTGAAACAACATACAATACTCATTTAGACTTGAAGAAATATATTGCATTGCAGTTTTTTTTTTACTAGTCCATTTTTGGCAGGGGGACACAAAAACAGGGCCAAGTCGAATTCCTTATTGAATATAAATACATTTGAAATGAATATGCTATTATTTCATTTATATGCCTTAATAAAATATTCAGTCAACAATTAAATATTATGACATTTGATTAAAAGAATATCTTTGGCCTCCAGGGAAAAAAGTAAAAAAACATAAAGGGTGGATTCTTTCATTCTTTTATAATACTGTATTAATGTAACCCACAAGTTTTTATCTTCCTTTCTTAAAGGAAATACATTTTTACTGCTCCTTTCCTAGCAAAGCCAAAGCTGTGTATATCATAGTGTCGTAGTGCCTTAGTGTGTATGATCAGTTACCAAGTGCAGGGCTAGTACTTGGCTTTCTTAATATTCACACACCAAAGGGTCTATCTTTAAATTTACCCAACTTGTTTCGATATAATATTACACATATTCACATTGAATTCAGTTGGAAAATTTGTAAGCCAATTTATGATTCAAACATTTCCGCATTGAAGTGTGTGTTTTGTGTAAAATGTTGATGATTCTTCTTGAAAACATTCATGAATAGTCCTCCATAGATGTTTTTGTAAAATTATAATTACCTTGTTCAAACTGTAAAAATGAGATTTTTTTAAAACTAGAAATCGTACAAAAAAAAAATTCCAAAAAACTTCTATAGTCCATCTAATTAAAAGTTGATTTCAGCTCATAAATTATCCATTATCCAAAATCAAAAACTATAATTAATGAATATAAAATTAAAATTATTTGTTATGTGCTTTCATATTTAACTTTGTTTACCTTTCGTACATTTAAAAGATATGAATTTATGTAACATGGTTGTTTCACAATGTGGTAATATTGTATTTAAGATAAAGGGGGATATCCAGTTTTTCTAACTACCAATATTGGTTAATATTTACCATTAATATGCCAGGAGAAAATGACAGTGAAATTTGCGCGATGCTATAGACAGACATTCCACTTTTTATTTCCCGGAGGTGTGTTGGTGTTGACCACTTGAAAAGAATTAATAAGGGAACGCTTAGCCATATTTTACAAGAAATCATAAAGCAGACTTAAACATGCTAGTAAATGTGCATATTTTTATTGTTATTATTATGTATGTATTTATTTATGATATATTTATTTTCATTTACTAGGCAGTCATCCAGTTTTATTAGCATGCTAATCATGGAATTACCTTTAATGTTGAGTTCAAATTATGGCAATGCAATAAAGTTACGCTTGTTGGTAAAGGATTAGCTGTGGTTTACATACACCAGGGAGCACTGACATTCATCACAGTGTGATGTGCAATGTTGTGATGTACATTAACATGCAAAATAACACATACTGACTAGGTTAATGCAATGGACAACTGAGAACGTGGCCTGACACAAGTTCTCTCTGATGCCAATGAGAGATGAGCGAATCGAAGCTGACAAAGTGGAAATCGTTCTGAAATCGACAAGTCCCCATTCATCACCTGTAATTCCTGGACCTTGTAGTGGATCTGCAGAGGACTGCAGTTTAGTTTCCCACTTGATGTGTCATTTTTAAACTGAACTACAGATGACCTCTGCAGTTCTTCTACGATCTCTGGGCACTACAGGGGATGAATGGGAACTTGTCCCCATTCATCCCCTTTAGTGCCCTGTATTCTTAGATAGAGAAACACTAAGAATACATAGAAGTACTGCACGGCAACCGCGGAATAGCCGTTTTTACCGCAATTTGCCGCAAATAAATTTGTATCAAAGCGAATCTTTTCAGAAAATTCGTCAAACTGGCCAAATCGAATTTTCGAGAAATTTGCTCATCTCTAATGCCAATCATTGCTGGTACTTTGGAGCAATTCTGTCCTACCAACCCTGCCAACTCTCCTTCAGTCTGTGATGTTGCAGCCTTTGCATCCCAGTTTGCTTATAATCAAGTATAATCTACCTGACAGGTTGGATCTACCTGACAGGACCCTTCAGACCCCCTCCAAGTTGTACCTGATATATAGAACTTTATTTGATTTTTTATTACATGTCCTGTTGACAATGTTTTACTACACAGGAATTGAGGGTAATTCTACAACATTAACAAATGGAAAAACAATATCAGTTTAGTATGTCAATTAAACTTTTTTTGTTTGTGGATATATCTTTTTTTTTTTTGGCAAATGTCAAGATGTTTGAGGTAAGTTTAAACATCCCAAAAGTATACTGGCTAAAATTCAAACTTACAGTTAGAATTATGGACAACAGATCGTATTCCTCCCATTTCTCTGCACCTGCTAAGTACCTGAAACAAATTCTACCCATGATTTACAAGCGAAAGTAGAGCAAAAAAGTCAATTTCAGGACAATGACATCTGGCAGCAGATGGCTAGAGTATTAAAGTCTTACTTTTCTAGTCAACATTTGCTTTATGTTAAGGTTTACTGCACAGAGTGGGTGAAAATATGTGTCTAACGTGAGTTTTCTTTGGCTGCTTTTTCCATTAGCAGTGACAAAACTATTTTTTAGAGACAGTGAATGATAGTGTTAGAAACATCGAGCTATACACAGGGAAGCAGTAATAACAAAAGTGTTACCAAAAATGTGTATATTTCCTTTACTATGGCTTAAAAAAATATTTTTCTTAAATGGTTCAGTGCGGATCTCCTGACTTATGTGCAGGATAGGCATGATGGAAATTAGGAGTCGGTTGCTGTAAAAAGCCTTTATAAGAAAATTGATATATTTAAATACATTTTTAACTAATGCCTCTGAATAAAGTGTTGTAACTTAAATTGTTGGTCTAGGGGGACCTCTGGAAATACATGCCAAAGCTCAAAAAGTAAAACTGTAAGTTTCAGGTGAAAAAATAGGTAAAGTTTAGCTGGAAAAACAAGCTTTTAAAGCTACCTGCAAGGTTTTTAAATAGAGAATGTATTTCTAAAACTGATGGGAGTCAATTTTTTTGGAACTTTATCCTTTATAACTTTTATCAGTTTACCTTTAGATCTTTGTCCATTCTAAGCATATTGGATACAGTCAGAAAGTATTTACAGGAAGGAGGTTTAATTAGTCACATTTTGTGAATTCAAACTTACTCCCATCAGTTGGATTAAAAAAATAGTCCTCATAGTAAGATATATGGCACCCTTTTTCGTTTATTTTAGATTTACTTATTTGCCAAAAGTTATTCAAGATTTATTAAACCAAAACACTACAATAAATTGGGTTTAATAAATATTGATTATTACTTTTTAATTATATGTCTGCAATGTATGCTCCAATGTGGTGTAGCTCTAGTCAAATTTGAGTTAAATCTAAGAGTTCTGTTTATGAAACACGGAATTTAATATTTCCTCATGAAAGTTTTACAGGTCTATGTTTTCAATGGCTGTAATTGATTCCCACCAGGGATTGTTTGAGAGAATATTTGAATATTCCCTGTTTTGTAAATAGAGTCGTAATGATGCTTGCCCATCTTTCGAGTTATTTAAAGTACAATTAAAAAAATAACATTAAGGGATCTACTTACAACAGTCAATCTGACTTCTACTCTTTCCTATGGTGAAGAGATATCTGCAGCCTTGCTCTTTCTGGCTGCATTTAGGTTATTATCAGTGCAGCTTCCATGGCTAGATTTGCTATCATCAATCATTAAGATAATTTACTGTAACAAGGTGTTATACAGTGGGATCCCTTGCAGCAGGTAACTCACAATGAAAATACTTTGAATACACTCTATGGATCAAATAAAGTGAAACATAATTTTTGGCTGCACACTGAGGAAACACTGAAGTTTTATTTCTGCGAAATGCGTCACTTGCTTCACCATCTTTTCTATCTATTGATGTATAAGAGAACCTTATATCTAGATATCTCAGCAGCTGGCATATGAAGTTGTCATATAATATTGTGTGTCACTATGTCACATGTGAACAGCACAATTTGCTGTCAAAATGTTTTTAATTCACTGTATATAATAATTGTTGCAATCAATTATTGTGATCACATCACTTACTGCCCCTATGATACCTCACAAGTAGGACTCCTTTTCTCTATTTCCTTTTCTCTATTTTCTCTATTTCCTTTTCTCTATTTGTTTAAATGTGACATTCCCTGAAACATTACCTGGGGCAGAATCAACTACTACCATTGAATCACATGGACTTCACTTGGAGTTCACTGATAAAAGTGTATCCTCTCCAGTCTTGGAGAGCCTTATTAAATCAGGCCCAATGTTTCGAGAAATGTTTCACTAAGTTTCCAACACTGAAAATGATTGTTTATCTTTCATGTACCCTAAAATAAAAATAATGTGCCATAATGAACGATCATTTAATAGACAATAAGGATTACACAATAAAAGTAATAAATAATTCTTTTAATATTTGTATTTCTTTATGGTCTGACCCGTCTGACCCGTTGCTTTTTTCTGGATCTCCAGTGTAAATGGTATTGTATTAAAGCCAATTAATTTTATTGTGTTGTCCTTAAACTTTAACATACCATACAACATCTAATAAAAGGTTTGCAAATGTCTCTAATATAGAAAGTCTGTATATAAGCATTTGTACAGACCGGAAAACACATCTGTTCCAGCTTAAACATCAGAAGTGTGATGATTTCATAAATTTTAGGTATTTCCTACAACTGACACAGGAAAATTATCACAAATATATTATTTCTCCACATTAGGATATTTTATTGCACATGCCATTGTAAGATAGCTAGAGTTTCAAGGCATAGAAACAGCGGATGCTGATGTAATGTTAATTTTTTTAAAACTTGTCTGTAGACTGTGGGATTACTGGGTAGATATAAAAGAAAATGTAAATCTAATGACCTGACCATTGTACACCATGTCTAATTTCCTAAATGCAATGCAACCATTATTTTGATTAAAATAATTTGTTTCAGCTATAGATCTTTTCACAGTGATATGCCTAAAAGCCCTTACTGTTTACAGTAAAAGTATACAGAAAGTATTCACAGTTACAGAAAGTATACACATATAAAAGCAAATATTTTCCCTACACAGGCATTCTTTAGGTACAAGAGAGTTATGTGCTGTATATATTTACAGCAACTGGGTTTTTCAGTTTAAAAAAAAAATATTTGAAATCAGTTTCAAATATTCATGCATGACCTACTGACATTAAAAACTAATAAGTGCAAAAGTAATCAGTGGCATCTTTATCAAAACAGCACAATACATAAGCGTACTGTGCCATGTCTTGCTAAAAAATTGTACATTTTGGGGCAACTGTCAGCCCCTGGCATCTAATGTGTCATGTCTATGGCAATAACCTATGGATTACTGAAATATATCATAAAATCACAGAAGTTTTCCAAGGAGAGCTTGTACACTGTAACTGTAAGGTACATTTTATCAATTTAATTCACTTCTGTCATAGTATGAATGTGTTTCAGCTGTACAATTCTGTGCACAAGTCTCTGAAGGGTCTTAAGATGATCCCCTATGGGTCACTATAGAATGTGATCTATCCTTCTGAAAGATTCATATATTTTCTGCTCAATATACCGTCCTTTTTTCTGTCTTTCTTCTTTCTGTCTTTCTCTATCCTAAAGCCACAGGGGCAAGCGGAAAAGCGCACTTTTTACAACATCTTAACCAATTTACTATTGTTGTTTACCCTTTATAAGATGGCTGTTCTTGCTGTTAAATTTTTAAATGTTTATTTTGTTATTTTACATGATTAAACTTGTTGAAACTTGAAAATGTATTATAAATATGAAAAGACGTTTATCCATTGTAATTATATTTGACAGTATGTACGTATTTCTTGCTATTGTAACATACTGTACACTGTTATTTGCTATTTCAATAAAGCTTTATTTTGGAAAAAAAAAAGAATGTGATCTAGATTGTGATCTATAACAACAAGAGAGGCTGATTCAGTAAAGCTACCAGTTTGTAAATGTAAAGTTTTACTCAAATTACACAGACATGTCCTTTATCCTAATCACCTAAATTGCAATTATAAATTTATTATTTACATTCTCCCAATGTCAAAGTAGCAAACTCAATATGTGGGGGAAGATTCAAACACATGAGTGCAGCTCAACATCCATAAATACATTATTCAGTACTAGCAGTGAAAGTGCCCGAAGCATTGGTTGCAACTAATTCCTTCTCCATAATTAGCTGTCCACATCCTGGTGACCTATCAGCAAATTTTATAAAATAAAAAACTATTTTTTTTTTTTTATTTTATTTTAAATTGGAAGGGGAGGCCCCTCAACTTGCATCTTACCGGTTGCGGCAGTGAAAACTGAAGGGGCAGCCTCCTGGGATATATGTGTCACGTTACTCAAAAGAAAAAAAAAATCCAGGTGCATGCGAGTTCATTTCAGAATGCCCGATCTCAGTCATGTGCCGAAGGGGCTTTCTTGAAAACAAAAAGGTGCTTTCTTTTTGACATTTACAGGAAGCCCTGTGCCTAGGTGGTGCCAGATTGAGTCACCAGGATAAGGTAGCAGCGCCTGGTGTCCAGTCCTCACTGAGAAAATGAAGGAAGACAGGACAGCCCAGGACCGTTTGGACCAGGACTGTAGGGGGATCAACAGCTTTCCACCTGTAAAGGTGTCATTTTTTTTCACTTTAATGTAACTGCTGCATTGACGAATCAGGTCTATTGCCCTGACAGACTGGGCTTTGCTGTGTACAAGAAATATGTAAACTTCAGGTCCATATAAAAAAAAAATTCAAAAGTTAAACAGGCTCGTTAAATACAATTCATCTGTGTTCTTACTTGTTTGCCTGACTTTAACAAACGTACTGTAAATACATCTGCTCTCGTTTTCATAGGTCTAGGTTGCCACATTTATTCATTTGTTTGAAAAACTTACTGTGTAAGGTTTTATTAATTTTGAATTTTCACATACAATCCTCTCCTGGTGCATAAAATGGAGATCATGTTTGGTGTGTAGTGTGATTATACCATTTTCATATATTATTATATGCTATATTATTAAGTCACCCATTGCCCTTTTTATAGAATTTATTTTCGATTTATTTACTTGTTGCATTTCTAATATATAAAGTACCTACTGCACTGTATTGCACTGCTTCTAAATGTCCAAACACAATAAGGGAAATGTTAAAAAAAAATACTTTATTTGAAATGTAAAGGTTAAAGAATACAAAGATATGCAGTGATTGTATACCAATAGATATGCAGCTCTATTTACACTCATATGGAAAACATTATATATTTCTTAGTTTTTTTGAAAATGTAAAGTTTACATATTTTTATTAAACTCAAACACATTCTGAACAATGGTTCTTTACTTCTTTATTTATTTTACTATTGCTTTTTTGATAGTCAGCCACCTGTTTAACATTCCTACTAAACTCAAATAAATGTATTTTGAAATTTAAATGTATCAATATGAAATCCGTGAATTAACAGTAGTGCAAAAAAAATAACTTAGCTCCAAGAATGCAGGATTTAACAGTTGACTTTTGGCTGACACTAGGTCATTAAACATTTTGTAATGCTTGTGCAGTCATTTTGTACAAGTGCAAAACAGCATACGAAACATATTAACACTATGTAGGTTTTACTTCACAGTTTTAAAAACAACAATAGTTGTTAGTGCGCACGATCAGCCTGATTAATTAAAGCTATCCAAGGCTGGAGAGGATACACTTTCATCCAGCAAACCTGGAATTCATCAATTCCAGGTTTGCGGGATCACCCAGCTTCACTGATGAAAGTGTATCCTCTCCAGCGGATCAGAGGAGGATTTATCTGTTTCTGTTAAATAGTGGAAAATATCGCCAAAATCATTTAATTCATATCAAACAACAATGCTCCATCCTTGGATTTTTTCCTATTGGATAGATGTACACAAAGCTTTTAAAACTTTGTTAAGGTAGTATGTTCGATAAATTCTTACTACTTGGCAGTTGGTCCCAAAATTTGTGCTTGTAATGCAGGAGCGAAGATAAGAAGCAGTAAGCATTTTCATTCACTGGTAGTTATTGAGCATGGTCCCCGACACTAACAACCACCATTGGGATCACCCAATCACCACATACCTGTACAATAGTCCTACATTCCTTTTTTTACAGTGAATATTGGAATTGTACACAGTGAGCAGTGGCTGGCTGGCTAGTTGTTGAGTTCTATCAAAACAGAACCATATCTTGGATAATCAGGCCACTGGAGAATTGTAGAATGGGCCTGAACTCAAAAAGAAACACTAGTTATGTTTTCCTTTAAGTCCAAGATTCTTCTGCAGACTCCATTGTATTTTGGCTATATTGTGAGTCATCCATAGGACTGTGCATATTCAATTTTAGACTATAAGACCATATACACAAAAACAATAATGTATCATTTGGATTCTCAAAACATTACTTTGATGAGTCTGTTTCTGAAATCAAAACCAAAAATCATTTTGTCACATGCCTAAGTTTACACGTTGGTTTTGCTAAATTGTCTTGTTTAGTATGTAAAACCTCAGTCATAATAAAGTATTGTAAGAAACTCCTATTCCCAGTTGTGTGGGAGGAGGTCAATGGTAAAACTGATTGTGGCACAACAACAAATGAAGGAGGGGTTTAGAAAGTAGAATTACTTAAATATTGTGGGATTTTGCTGCTCTGGAGACTCAGGGAAAACAAAAGAAAAAATGCATTCTCAAAAAATGTGATTTGGTGGTTTTGAATCTTGGATTATTTGTTTTACTCGAGGAGACAGTTCTTGAACTAAGATATAGAATAACAACAGAAAAAAAGCTGAACATGCATGTTGAATTTACCGAAGCAAGCTGGAATTTACTGGCACTTTTTACATAGCAAGTTTAAGGATTGTAACTTAAAAGTCCACTAAAACTTACAGCCCATTAACCCTTCTGGGCTCATCAAATTAATTTCTTAGCAAACAATTATCTATTGTCATATATATATTACCAAATACCTTTGCAACTGCTTTACATTTCAAACAAAAAATCCTAACATATTAACTTAACTAGGTTACCTAAATATTAGTTTATCAGGTTTAATTATGATAAGCTATTTAGGTTAATTTGTATTCCATTTTAACACAATTTTATACTTTGTTTAATCTATACATCTGTACTCTATATATCAAACATGTGAATATATGTAACCTGTGAATATGTTGCATGTTTTGGGGATTAGGGAAGAAACCAGAGTGCCTTTTAGAAAACCAAGAAGACATTGTTTTTGCACAATTAAATAAAAGTACTTCACATACTAGTATATAACCAATTACATTAATACAATGGCTGGCTTCCATTTCTCATGCATGGTAATAAAGAATCAAATACCTCCTAAATCCTTAAAATACTTTATGAATCCTTAAATACTGCATGAGTTACTAAATCAGCATTGAAAAAAATGACCTAATGATCTTTGGCTGAATACTGCCTGTTCTTGCAGCTTCTTCCCACCTCATATTTGATCTAGCTTCTGGTGAATGCTTTATACTGACCTCTGTTGCTAACAAGGCGGAACCCACAGGACATCCTATAGAGGATTGTTTCATCTATTCCAGGCAGACTCGAACTCTTCTTGGCTTCTGGTCCTACCATTTGGTTGCTGCTTCTTGTTTATTGGCACTCGTCGCTCTTTTTTATGCTGTATCATTATATTTACTAGTCTCATTAAGCTTCATCCTGAAGAAGTGGAAGAAGTACATGTATGTCTGTAGATTGTAACATAGGGACACAGTGGTTCCAATTCTGCAAAAATTAATGTCTCATACTTTACTTTTTAATATGATGTTTAGGAGTTTTATGAATGCTGTTAAAGTCCTGTTTCTCTGCACATATCAATTTAGTCTACATTTGGGATGTGGCATGTGGGCATTTATTGCGATATATATTAATGTTCGCCAACCAGTGAACCCTTTATTTTTATGACCTCTGTATCTGCTTTTTTTACTTTCCATCCCGTTTTTACTTACTGTAGCTGTTACCTGTGAACTTGACATATTGGACCTGATTTATCAAAGCTCTCCAGGCAAAAGAAGAGAACCTGGGTGATTCAGCAAACCTGGAATGGATTTAATCCAGAATTGAAAACATTTGCTAAATATTAGCAAATGAGTTTAGGAAATCCTGTCTAGTTAAGGACATATTTTCTTTTTTAGATAAAAGTTTAAAATATGGTAAAAAAAAATCACTCTAAATGCTTTCTTTATAAAATTCGGGGAATCTTGGATAGCATGGGGCAGTATGAATCCATTTTTCGCTCACCTCTATTAGTGGTGAGCAAATAGTTGAATTTTACTCAAAGTTCTCTATGTATTGTGTGCTACTTTCCCCAACTCTTAGATTGTAAGCTCTTCTGGGCAGGGTCCTCTCCTCTCATGTGTCGCTGTCTGTATCTCTGTCATTTGCAACCCTTATTTATTGTGCAGTGCTGCTTAATATGTTGGTGTTATATAAATACTGTTTTTTATTGTTAATAATAATATTAATAATAATATTAATTATCTAACTGGAAATAATTACAGTGATTTCACTTGATTAACAGTCACAATATTAAAAAAGGTAAAGTTTATGCAACAATAAGAAAATATGGCTTTTTTAACTGGTAACAATTGATGTGTTTCTACTTGCTTAAGAGTTACATTGTTCCCAAGCACTTTCCCCCAAAGTAATTTCTTCCATTATATTATAGATGGCGACCGATGTAATTCCTGATGTTGGCTGCAACCTTCTGTAAAAGATGGAGACAGGTAGATATTAGGGAGAAGACCAGAAATATACAAAGAAAAGAAGTTAGAAAAACAGCCCTACATCTAATAGTAAATAATGAATTCACCCATTAGCTGTCATAAAGTGTTTAGGGTCACCACTAGATCTTCATAAATAAGCACAATAAAGAAGAAATTAAAATGGATAGGCCAGTGGAAAAATGTGACCAGATGACCTGCAAAAGTTATTTGGTCAAAGAAGTAGGGAAATTATATATTCTGTGCTGAGAATAAAGCAGGTGGTGGAAATGAAAGAGCCATGAAATATAGTTCCTGGTTTTAAGGAAAGTCAACAATGACTATGGCCTTTGGTGAAAAAATTGCATTGTCAAGATTTATTTATTTATTTATATTTGGACATTGAGTGAACAGTGGGACTGTAGTCTTCCTGTGTGTTTTACCTTGTGAATGTTTCCCTATCAAATGTTATTATTTTTGTAAAAGGCTGTTGAGCATGCTCCAGCTGTCTGTATTCAGAAAGTTAGCAGTCAGTAAGGAGATATGAATACCGCTCCAGATGAGTGGTTTACCACAGGATCCGCTGCAAAATCCCTGGGTTCTGGTTTGGCCCATTGCACTCGTGTAATTTAGTTAAAAAAGAAAATGAATCATTACTCTCCAGTCTCCAGCAACTCTTCTAGTTTATTACAATTGCAGTAGGGGTTGTTCCTGACATGTTTCAAGCTGAAGAGCAATTGTTTTTAAAAGCTGGCAATTTCTTCCTTTCTAGATCAGTGTTATGAATGTTCAACTTCCCAAATAATTACAGGAATTTAAGCTGGGTGATGTGTGCTGGGTAGGTGCTATGTTTTTGGTTCTTCCAGGTTTTGGCACTGTTATTCTGTTATAGGCTGGCGTCTCCTTTCTCTTCAGATTTTGAAGTTTTCGGAAGTGGTTGCCAACCTTTTCGGTCCCGCGGACCACTAAAATTACCAGTTCTGCACCACGCATGCGCAGAGAGCCAGGTGTCATTTAGGGAGTGGGAAACGGCCCCCATAGTGACGTCATGATGTCAGAACCCCGCCCACTCTTCTATTATTATTTATTATTATTATTATTAATATTAATAAACAGAATTTATATAGCGCCATCATATTACGCAGCGCTGTACATTAAATAGGGGTTGCAGATGACAGACTAACAGACAGTGATACAGGAGGAGAGGACCCTGCCCCAAAGAGCTTACAATCTAGTAGGTGGGCGAATTTACACACAATAGGATGGGAGATATGTAGTGGTAGGAAGTAGTGACGGTTTCATAAGACAGAAGAAGATGGATAGGCAAGTTTGAAAAAATAGGTTTTGAGTGCTCTTTTAAATGGGCAGAAAATAGGAGCAAGCCGAATAGGATGAGGAAGACCATTCCAGAGAGTTGGAGCAGCTCCAGAGAAGTCTTGTATCCTTGCGTGTGATGAGGAAGTCATTAGTAGGTCATTGGAAGAGCAGAGAGAGTGGCTCGGGGAGTACTTTTTTTTACCAGGTCAGAAATGTAAGTAGGTTTAGGGGATGCACTCTGCATGAAATTCCCCTCCTAGGAAGAATCCTGAAAATTCTAAAAGATAACACATTTTCAATTTGCACGTGATATTTCATCTAGCTATGTGAGTAAGATAAAGCTATGCTGATTTTAACCATCCAATTTTCTCTAAACAAAAACTCTATTCCTTAAAAAAAAATTTAAAACTATTTTTTTTTGGATTACTATGCACCTGGTTGTGTGTTTTTTGTGAAGTGAAGTTTTAACACTTTCACTTAGTAAACCATCTCTTGTAAGGTATTAATTTAACTTAGTAAGTGAAGAGTCTAAACTCCTTTAGTAAATCAACCCGAATGTAACTGTTGCCTAGAGAAAACTGCAGCTACCCTTACAAATCAGGCCACAAGTGACTAATTGTGTGAGTCCAAGACATAAACCTTCTTAGTAGTCCTACTGTGGATTAAGGTACTACTAAAAGATTGTATAATAGAGAAGGAATGTTATCAGGATGACTTCTAAAGGATAATTTTTTCTTAAGAAAGGGTTAAATTGGATATGTTTGCCAAGCCTAATTATTTTTGATATCAAAAGAGAAGAAGAAAGGGAAATATAGGATTTTAAGGCATATGTAAAAAAATAAATTTGTGTTTATTTTATATAGAGTCTAGGTAGTCCTATTTCCAACATAACACTCCTAGTCTATATGTACAAATGCAACATGGCAAACAGTATTGACAAAGCAAGTATATAGATATCTCAAAGTATTGAGCTTATCTCATGTCCTGACGCATTTCGCCAGATTGGCTTCTCCAGGGCATTATTGAGATCATAGTAGTAGATGCATTGAAAGTGAATACTAATCGATACATAAAGAGAAAAACAAAACACATTTAAGCGTTGTGTAGTAACCCATGTGTCAAAACAATGCAGGTTGAACAAAAATAGAAGAAATTTATATATATATATATATATATATAATATGTCAATTGGTTATAAAGGCAAGGAGTATCAAGGAAATATCCATATTCGAGTACCCCTTGATCCCTCTCGGAGTGGAAGATTGATAAGGGTTAGTTAATAAGGTATAGAGCCCGGTGTCAGTGTAAGTTTTGTACTTACTTGAGATGTTTAGTACTGCCGCTTGATTTATAATGGTAATAAATTCCAGGAATATTAGGAAATTATAGCTGGAATGTAAAGGGAATAAAATCAATTAGTTATAGAAGGATAACTCTAATAACTGAGTAGATGTTATGGAGTGGTGTACTTACAATTGGTGTGAGTGATAAGATACTTTAATGAGCGAGTATCATCAGGTAATGTGTTGATAGGATATTAGATATATATCTGCATCCTGGTATCTGTTCATGATATAATAGGTGTAAGTTAGATAATGGTATAATTATATAATATAATACAGGGGTAATAGGAAAATATAATGGATTGTCTTACTTAATAATGGTTGAGTGGAGGGTTAATCTTTCACTCATAAGTGCTGTGCCTCCAGAACACAGGCAGCAAAATGTCTAAAAAGGGAAGGTTTAAGAACATTAATATATAATGCGCCCTCTATAACAATGCCCACATTTGTTCTCAGGTATCGAAGAGTCATCTGTTTGTAGGATATACCAGTGTTTGGATCAAATATTTCTTAAAGACTGATGTTGTCTATTGTAGGTAGCTATCAATCTTAGGTGTTCTTTAGTATTGTCAGTTTTTTTTAAAAGGAGATCATAATGAGCCAAGGTTTTTGCTTTGTATGCCTTTCTTAATTTTTTTTGCTGTATCCTCTGAAGAGGAGTCTATCCATCAAAGCTTTTGATGCTTTTTCAAAGTCATCAGTGTCTGTTCAGTTTCGCCTGAGTCTTAAGTACTGACCGAAGGGAATACTATTCTTCAGCGGCTGCGGATGAGCGCTGTCAGCATGAAGAATAGTATTCCCCACAGTGATTTTACGAAATAAGCTGGTGGTTATTTTACCGTCCTTAGTCAACTTGAGGTAGATGTCCAAAAAAGGAACCTCATGTTGACTATAATAGAGGGTAATTTTAAATTGTATGCGTTTACTTGTAATAGTTGAAAAAATGTTTCCAAGGAATTTACATAATTATTCCAAAAGATGATGACGTAATCAATGTAACGTTTCCAATTCATTATATAATGACTGTACGGTTGCATGGTTGGGTATAAAAATAGGTTTTTCTCCCAATCGCCTAGAAAAATGTTCGCATATGATGGGGCACATTTTTTCCCCATCGGGACGCCATGTGTTTGTAAACAGTATTTAATATTAAACATATAAATATTTTTAGTGAGAATATATTCTAGAAGGTTGATGATAAATTGATTGAAAGCGATATTGGATTGGTAATATTTGGAGATATGTTCATATACGATCTCAATTCCTAATTTTTGAGGGATACTAGAATAAAGGGCTTCTACATCAATGGTTGCCAAAAGTGAGTCTGATTTGAGAAGTGAACTTTACAAGTTCGGTTGTTTCTTTTAGAAAAGATAGTTGTTGGTTTACTATAGGTCTGAGATATAGGTCAACCAGTTCACTTGCGTGGGTGGTTATAGAACCTGTACCAGATATGATTGGTCAACCGGTAGGGTTTATCGGATTTTTGTGGATTTTTGGTAGGGAGTAAAAAATGGAAATAGAGGGATGTTGATAATATAGATATTTTTTCATGTTCTCATCTATTTTATCTTCTGAATATGCTTTATTAACAAGGGTGTAATACTCTTCATAGAAGGATTAGATAACTATATTTGAAATTTACATATACTAGTCTGAGTTCTTAGGAATTTTATAACACATTTGTTCGTACTGGATTTTGTCCATTATGACAATGTTTCTGCCTTTATCAGCGGGTTTTATGACCATGTTGGTATTTTTCTTCAATTGTGATAAACAGCTTCGTAATTTATGATTGAGGTTATCCGAATTATGTGGAATAGAAGAAGGGATCTTCAATATTTCATCAGTGACTATGTTTTAAAACGTTTGAATATGGGGGGATTGTCAGAACCAAGGAAGGGGTTTTGATTTATAGGGTTTTTCAAAGAGATAGATGAGGGAGGGACTGGTCCCTTGTCAGGGTCCAGATCCTCAGATCAGGCATCCCTCTGCATTTTTATTTTCTTCCAACAATTGGTGGAGGATTTTTAAATTTTTAAGTTGAATGTGGTAAACTCACTACATTCTTAGGGTAGGTTAAATTTGTCAAGAGTCAAGTCTTCCCCTATCAAACATGGTTTTCAAGCATAGGTTATGAGCAAACATATTAATATCTTTGATTGTTTCAAAGAGGTTTCTGATGTGGGGCAGAAAGATAAACCCAATTTTAATAGTTCTGTTTTCTCAGATGGTAATTGATAAGTAGATAAATTAATTATTTCTAGGTCCTGTCTCCTATTGACATCTTTGACAGGAACTTTTCTATTGGGCCCTGCTATGGGGTTAGTGATGGTAAGGCTAAAAAAGTATTTTTTATTTTAGGTATAGCTCCAGTTTGACTGTTGGAGGTTAATCTCCTCAAAGTTGTAGTTTTTGCAGTTAGTTCCAGGAGATTATCACATAGTGATTCAAGTATAGGGCTATCAATAAGTAAAGTACTTTCCTGTGTATCTAGGGGGTGTTGCTTTGGAGTTTGTGGGGCAGGGGGAGTTTTCCTCCGTGGGAGTGGGATCGGAGGTAAAGGTTCCCTTTATGTATCGATTAGTATTCACTTTCAATGCATCTACTACTATGATCTCAATAAACCCCTGAAGAAGCCAATCTGGCAAAACGCATCGGGACATGAGATAAGCTTAATACTTTGAGATATATATACTCGCTTTTACAATACTGTTTGCCATGTCACATTAGTACATATTGACTAGGAGGGCTATGTTGGAAATAGGACTACCTGGACTCTATATAAAATAAACACGAATATATTTTTTACATATGCCTTAAAAGCCTATCTTTCCCTTTTCTTCTTCTCTTTTGACTACTAAAACAATGTTTTCTATGAGTCAACTCCTGTAAATGTGTTCTAAGAAAATAGAAGATTGAAAGTCTAGAAAAGTTTACTAAAACCAGGTAAGAAACCTCCATTCATCCTGTCCTCCATGTTTAATATCTTTAGACAAGTGTTTCTTAACCAGGGTTCCATGGAAAAGATTACTAGGGGTTCCTTGAGAAATGACTAATGCGTACCTCTGAAGTCAGTTTCCATTGACACCAGTGATCTATTTGGGTATCTGTAAAGGTGACATTCTGCCCAATGTAAGAGGCATTTTTCCCACTAAGCACCACACTAATATCTTGTCAGATGTTTATATATTAGGGGTTCCATGAAGACCTGAAAGATATTTCAAAGGGCTCCCCATGATCAAAAATTTTGAGAAAGACTGCTATAGAGTAACTAAATCCCATCTTTAATCTGCCACAAGGAAAGAACCAACCTGGACATGAATGTACTTGTGACCTGTTTTCCCTGTAAGCGGGTTTAGCAGATTCTACTGGATGTCAGTCTTTGTTGAGTTTAGAAGTAATGTTGTTACACTCATAAGTTTCATGAGGGGAATATAGGTAACATAGCTTTTCACCAACTGTAGAATATACTCCACTTATTTATAGTATTGAGGTATTCAGGACTTTTGTAACCACAATTATATATAGTTAGGTGTGGCCCCATATAGAAGTCCTAAGAAGGCATGAATAAATTTTGCAGAACGTAAGCAACATTATTAGTAACTTGATGGTGATACCTAAGCAAAAATTTTGCAAGCTTTCAAGCCTTTTGCCCTTTTGATAATTATCTAAGATTTTACTTTGGATCTACATTATCAATCTTTGGTGCATAGTACATCTAATGTGAAATCTTTTCTTATCTGTAAATGTGTAAACTTTCCTGAAGAGACATGTTTTCAAGAACTCAAATATTTCGTACCCCACAGTAGTAGAGACTGAGACAGAGCACATATAAAGCTGCATAAAAGATGTGCTGAAATAATTCTTTTATATATAGGAAACAATGATAAACAGCTGCAATCTGTCTTTTCCTATAGAATTCCTTTCCCAGTAAATTCCTTAATTCTTTAAAGACACACACAAATTCAAAATACTTCTACATTAGAAGGATACATTATACAAGGTAATGACGTCTTTTCTAATCAGTGAAAAATCATATATATATATATATATATATATATATATATATATATATATATATAACCAATAGCCCAATGTTTTTCGATGGAAAACACACATCTACCTGCCAGTAAGACAATGTTACAAGGTTTAATTTGGAAAAAAAAATTGCAATAAAGTAACACTTGTCTATGTAAAGTGAAATTTGATCAACAATGATAATATTAAATAAAGTTTATCTTTATACCAGAATCCAGGGCTAATAATATAAAATAACAGAATAGGAAAAACACCAATGAATGAAAAAACCTAGCAAACTGAATAAGCAAAATTACAAATGTGGTCAAAACTGGGTAAAATATATCAATAATAAAGGAATTTACACACCATAAAATAGGAAACAAAAATGTTATCTTTCATCTATTTCATGATGTGCATATGTGTACCTCTTAATATTATCTTTTTCACATAAACTATCATGTGACATTTTGACACTGATTTCATTTCTACTTGACATTGATGAATTACTAATTTTCTTGTTTGAGGCCAAACATAAGATTAAGATATAAGAATGTTATAAAAAAACAAAACAAAAAGCAATAACAAATATGAACATGTACTAGTGCTACAGAGAATAATTTAAAACGTAACCATTTTGTTGCCAGAAACATACATTGTACATTATTGGCATCTCTGGTTTTTAAGCAAACACCTGGATGCAGTAGAAGCCTTTTTCTGCTATCACAAGGCTTTAACAAAGAAGTAACGCTATGAACCATGGTTCCCCTGCTTCTTCATGGAGCTTATGACAAGAGGAAACACTTTCAAGAATGGCCAGTGTATGGAGGAAAGATCACATACACAAACCCCTCATTCCTGTGAACATGCCTATAATGTACATATGTACACAACAGAATATGCACAAAATGTTTGTATCAAGGGACAGGGAGGCATAAGAGAGCTAAAATAGCCATGAAGTCAAATAAAGAACTATCAATGCTCAGTACCATAACTATTATTGTATTACCTTATGATAAGAATACAAATAAACTTAAAAATTGCTTTGCTGTTTTTTTTATCAATTAGCTCTAAATTGATGACCAATAAACATTTTAAAACACAGCCTATGGTATACGTTGGGTATTATTGTTTCTCTTTGTTATCTGTTTGGTATCTATTTATTTAACCCTATCTACTCTTATTTGTTTTATGTTTGTATAAACCAAAATTTATTTCT
The DNA here is from genome assembly GCF_032062135.1 of Pyxicephalus adspersus. Lineage (NCBI taxonomy): Eukaryota > Metazoa > Chordata > Amphibia > Anura > Pyxicephalidae > Pyxicephalus > Pyxicephalus adspersus. The sequence goes on from NC_092858.1 coordinate 130,981,368, forward strand.
TACAATTATTTATTACAGTAAACTCTTCTGGATAGGGTCCTCTCTTCCTGCTGTGTCACTGTCTGTATCTGTCTGTCATTTGCAACCTCTTTTTAATGTGTAACGCTACATGAAATGTTGGCGCTATATATATAGTGTTTATTATTATTATTAAAAATAATAATATTAAGAATAATGTGAACAAACCAAAAATAGTAGAGTAGCAATTATTTATTTCTGACTTCTGATCTGTGAAAATGCAATCATTGCTGTTACCTAAACACTTATAATATTTTAATAAAAACAAGTAGAAATAAAGCCTATCTCATGGCTTGGTATCCCTTGAAATTAGACCCCCCCCCCCCCTTCCTTTTCAGGCACCTGTTTATTTGTTTTAAGTATCTATGAATGGTCTAAAGAACTGTGCCACAGAAATGTAGCGCCATTTTCATAGTATTTATCTGTGGGTCCAGAATAGCTTAAAATCCAGCTGCAGAGACTGGGTCCTTGACACTTTCGGTTCACAAAAAGTGGGTAAATAACACCGGGTAAATCTTTGCTGATTTGCAGATCAGTCTACATAATACAATGTCAGCCCGTGGACTACCTGCATTTGAATCTTGGAAACAGACAGTATTTCTTATTGGTAGGATCATTTGGTAAATATACTAGAATCTCTATTTTTGTTGTAGTTGAAGTTATTTTAATTTCATGACCTTTTCAAGACAATTCACTGTTAGCAAAACATTGACATTCACAAAAAATCAAAACCTATTTATTTCTAAAAATCCAAACATTTGAACATTTGTTAACTACATGCATACAGTTCCAATATTACTCAGATAAAAAAAAATATTCAACAGAAAGCAGGTTAGTATAAACTCATTTTTCCTGAACTGGATGTATACAGTAGAGCAGAGTTTCTTGACCTTTTCAGATTTCAGTTTTAAAACCCCAACTGTAAAATTAGAAAAAATGTGAAGAAAGAGTATATCACAAAGGTGTTTGAGTGACACAGCAATGCAAGCATTTTATCCGAGTACACTTGCTAATTGTCCTTTAATGAATGCTTCCCTTTACCCCCTAAATGAGGTCCACCTGGGTAAATAAGTAGGAGTTGGGAGTTACTGTGTAGTCCACCCAAAACCACAAAAAAATCCTACCAAATCTTTTTCCTGTGTGTTATGCTGCCACAATTATTCCACTGGGGAAATCCTTCTTATGTCAGCCCCCAGCAATTGAATGGGGCCATGATGCATATTACCGTGAAGAAGAGGACTCAGCAGAGAAGGTTTTTTTCAATGGCAGGCAGAGATACACATTGAATACTGAAAGTAAGTAACCAGTAACACTTGACCAGGTGAGCTGCTCTTACTGGAGTTGGGGCATTAACTATGACCATAGGGTTTTATATTGGGGATATGTTTATTTCCCTAGTGGAGAACTTGATGGACCTATGTCTTTTTTCAACCTGACTTACTATGTATTTTTGCAAAAAGGGACCATTGTACCAACGGTAAACTTGTCCTTTAATACCAATTTATTATAAAAATCCATTCCTATATTTTTAAAGCACTAATCTTGATAGCTTTCTTGATGCTATATTAAGTGATGTAATAATAATTGATGACCAAAGATTATATTCAGCAATTTAATAACGTAACCACAACCCCCACAAACTTTCTTTCTTCTTGTATCTTTCCCTCTTATCGCTCTCTCTCTCTTTACAGTTCATGCTTTTGTAGCACATATTGTATTTTTATGTAACATATTGATTCTGGTGTACATTATGTATCTTTAAAAATTGTTTTGACATTTATGCTTGACAAGTTTTATAAAGTATTGTACTTTTTAGGATGAACTTTATTTGAATCATTCCAATCAATCTAGTTTAAGCTCAGATCTTTTTGACAGCATGAAGATAATGCTAAATGTTTTCCTGAAAATGTCATTGTTGACTGATAATACAAACTATAAATGTACAGAAAGGTCGATTGGAAAAAATAATATGTTCCTTTACATTACTACCTTATTTAATTTAGTTGTTAAAAATAATAATTACATCAGTATCATCACAGACGGACAAAGTCCACAAAGTATTAGATTTCAGAATCTTTGCTTAGGTTTCAGAGCCAGAGGTCACAAAAACATCTTAAAACTGTATGTTTTTCTATAGAAAAAGTTGACATATGGGCCGCAATTTAGGAATGAGCATTATGTGGTTTGAGATTTTGTAAATCTATGATCTGGAACATATGGTAGCAAATCCTCATGAATTAAACATCACCTACTTAAGTTCTCATCAAAAATATTCTGGACATATGGCCCATGAGTTGAGATCTATAGTTGATGATTTCAGCAAAGAAGAAAAAATTTGCAGTTTTTGTTTTGTATGACCTTTGCACTTTTCAACACATTAGTGCAATGTGATCAACTAACAATTACAATGCAATTCTAATTCCAAAATGGGAAATACCTTAAGAAGGACTTTCAAGGCAAGATTACAATGAATAAATTTAAAGCGGAACTTAATCGGGAAAAATTACACTTACCGTTAATCCTGCAGGTCCCCCGATGTTGCTGGTCCTTTCCGTGATCCGGTCCTGAAATGAATTGCTCTTCGTGGCACGGGACAGAATATTTCACTATGCAGGTGTGGAATCGGGTGGCGTAGCCTGCTGTAAAGGGGAAAGAAAAGAGAGACGATGTCAATGTGCATGCGTGGGATCGGCATCTCTTTCCCCTAGAAAGAAAATGCTCCTTCTGCAGAAGCAGCAGCCAGAGCCTCTTAGAATGCATGACTTACGTATCCCGGAAGGCTCTGCGCTTCCATTCAGTCTTAATTGCCTAGGAGATCAAGACTGAAAGGGAAGGTGCTGCACCCATTTTTTTTAAAATGGTCTTGCACTTAAAAAATAAAAAATGAATAACTCTTTTTCCTTTACATATAAGGGTTGTCTACACTTTTATGTAAAGTGAAAATGTTAAGTTTAAGTACACTTTAAAAACAACTTTTGAAATGACATAAAAATAAAAAAGCTTAAATACATTTTTAGTGACTGGTGATTGAAACTGTGTATAGCATACTATGTGAATAATAAAACTATGTGTGTTTTTTTTAATATTTTAAATCCTTGTATTTACCTAATTGGCTAAAGTTTACTTTTAAAAGCCCTGTCATCAGAATACCGTTCATTACTATGGGGAATTTGTGCTCAATTATTTAAAACAATACTTCTGTACCTGGAGACTAAGTAATATTATTTCCAAATTCGTTAGCCATTCTTTATGCAGTAGACCCATGTATTGACCCAACTTCTTCTTGTCATGGGCTCTGTAATACCTAGCAGCTCTTTTTTGATTCAGACAATTAATTAAATTCGGTCTCGTGGCGAATTGGGCCGTTCTAGCTTACCAAACATGTAGGCAAGAACGGCCTTTGTAAATTCAGCCTGCAAGACTAAAGGTGCGTACACACTTCCAATTTTTATCGTTCAAAACGAACGACGAACGATCGATTGGGCAAAAAATCGTTCGTAAAAAAGTAACCAACGATGCCGACGAACGAGGAAAGTCGTTGGAAACGAACGACCGGACCGGCGGATCGAATTGGACGACGATCGTTGAACATCGTTCGTGTGTACAGTCGTTGGTTGATCGTCCATGGTCTGAGCATGCGTAATGAACGAACGTTCGTTCACTTTCCTGTCGTGCACATAGTTCCTCTATCGCTCAAACGATCGTATCTATCATGTCGTTATCTCTATGTGCAGGATCGGTGCTATACGATCGTTCGTAGATATCGTGCAGGATCGTTCGTCGTTCGTTTTCCAACGATAATAATTGGAAGTGTGTACGTAGCTTAAGTTTTTGGGACCTGCAAGACCAATCAGGGGAGCGGGGCTGTTAGCTCTGCTCCCCTGATTGCTGTTGCAGTCCTGTAGTATGTATTCCTTGATAGAGTTTCTCACAGCTGTATTTATGAATGCAGTCGCGATAATCCTCCTATAGTGACTTCCTAGATTTCTGATGGTTTCTTGAAATTTTGCCGACCAATCAAAACTTCCTGGGCATTCTCGCTCATCCCTAATAATTAGACCTGACTTAATCAAGCCATTGCCACGTCCCAATTTAATATTTATTTTAACACTGGCTGACTGGCTGGGGTAATGGCAGTGTTACTTTGCCATTTATTAAAGTATTTATCTAAATAGTTTGACTATCCTATTTGTGTTGTATAAATGTAAAGGAACTGGCAAAGGAATTTAACTACTTTAGGAAGTCAGCTGTCCAGCTTAACCACTGTTACCCTTTCCTTTAGATATAGGAAATACTAAAGAGTATACGTTGGGTGTCTGCTGGGACTAGTAACATCACACCCAAAATGGCAGAGCCCGGCAGCAGTCTCAAGCATTTCGATGTCTAAATAAAGGAGGTTTGTAGATGTAAATATGCATCATACACTTTTTAATGCATCTATAATCTGATAGGAATAACTTGTTGAAATAGAAAGCATAGGGCTGTAATTATAGAAAGTACTTTAAGCCAACTGTATAAATAAAATAACCCAAATCTGCAGGCAGGCACCTGAATCTGCATGCCATATGTGATCAATAACATTAAAACATGAACCTATTGTTATAATTGTTATATACTTTTTTAATGGAAATTTTATACTTTAAATTATTAACATGTAATAGGGTAAAACTGCAAATATAAATACAGACCACTGAATATTTGTAAAGACATTGAAGAGAGAATTATTATAAAAATATAGCGCCTCAAAGCTTAACGGGACAGGTGAACGCAACTGAAGCAAATAAATACATAAAAACTTGGAGGTCTGCCCTCCCAATACATTTGTATTTAACTAGGTTTACCTTAAGGCGCCTACATTTTTTCTGACACTGCCATTGACTAGACAGATTCAAGGGGTTAATTTGAAACTTCCTGTCTGTCATTTTATCACATGCCAAAGAGCCAATTACATTATTAACATGCATATGGTATCACTTTACTTAAAATAAATATTGACTTATTCTGCACACTGAAGGGAAAATAGTTGCTTGTCAGAGGTTGTTTAACCATGGGGTTGAAATTTCACGTCAGAAGCCTCATTCACAACTTTGATTCAGCAGCCTTTAGTGACTATAATCATTTATGGTGAATGTAGAATTTAAGGTTTAATTTTAGATGTCACTTTCAACAATTACCTAAAATGCTCAGTGGTCATCTTCAACCTGTAATGTCAGAAGAGGTTATTTCAGTATTCTTCTGGAGTCATTTTTTATTCTTTTACAGAACACATTATCTTACAATATACCATTGATATTTAACTGTTTCTGTTTTCCTTTTTATTTTATTTTTGTTAATAAAAAAACACAGAAACTTTGTTGAAAGAAACATTTTATGATAAACATATCTGAAGGCATGTGTCTATATGGCATTTTCATACATATAAATATAATAGTTTAATTTATGATACAGGTAGTCCCCGGGTTACATATGAGATAGGGTTTGTTCTTATGTTGAATTTGTATGTAAGTCGGAACAGGTACATTATTTTAATAAATGAATTTAGGACTGATGTTTATCTAAACATATTATTAGGCAGCATGGTGTCAGTTATCGTATAAAGTCCACACTGTCAGTTAATTACAAAAAAAGCAAAAAAAACTTTATGTAGCCTAGACTTTCATTAACTTCTGAAGCTGTACTTTGAAATGCAAAAAGAAACAACTGCAGAGTTTGTCTTGGTCATCAAAGAAGTCTGAGAGAAAGAGCTCACCCCCTAAGATCAGCCACAACCTCAGCTGTGTTTAGCAAAAGATTTCTTCTGCAAGTCATGCAAACCGCCCCCCTTCCTCCTTCAAGCCTGTGTCTTGCACAGACCGAGCAGGGAAGCCCCGTTCATATCTAGGAGGCGTCTGTATGTCGGATATCCTTAACCCGGGGAAAGCCTGTATAAATTTATATATTAAAAAAATATTTATACTGTATATATACATAGCTATATATTTTTTAACACAAGATTAAAAATATTTATGATAGGCATCTGACTGTAAATATACAATATACTTGGACTGAAAACTGTACATTTCCCTTTAATTTTTGTCCAATCATTTTTTGCACATTTTTTCATCACATCTTCATTATCTGCCTCATTAACAAAGATCACCAGGACAAATTGAGAGGCTGACTCCATTTAGCTCGGACACATACAGCTTTATCATAACTTTCTTGGGGTTTTCACTTTTCCACACTCAATTTCAAATTGGTATAGTAATATATAAGCTGTAGGAATTTAGGAGAGAAGAAAGACATTCAAACTATCCAAAACCTACCCCGACTTATGATTTTTTTTGTTAATTTATGGAAAAACATAAAAACAACTAACACTTAAACATATAGGTATAAAAAATGAAACTCAGGTAAAAAATATATACACTTGCCTAAACAATTATTATTTATCCAAAAAACAATCTCCGAATGATTTATTTCTTAATATTTTTATAACTTGGCTATAGCAATGACACAATTTACATTTACAATTTTCCTTTTACAGTTTACAACAAATAACATCATTTTTGGACACTGTTGGAAAAATAATGTTTAATGTAATGCCTATAAAGAATTGCAAAACCTTTGCATAGCACTTTATCATAATTTATTTTGAAATTATGTCCTATTTGTTTAAATATCTGCAATTCTTGAACTGAAATGTTCTACATAGCCAGAACATTGACTTTTGTGTGTTTAAAGATAATTTGTCACTTGGAAAAGATTTTATGAGCCAAAAAGATGTGTATCACATCTTACAAAATTGGTTTGTCAAAGACGCCAGTGATATCAGCATTCTTATATTACCTGTCAGTACAATGTATTTCCACCGTAAGACCTTCATAAAACTGATGTTGTATAAAAGTAAACAATTATTGATTAGATTTTGACATTATCTTGGTACGAGATATTGGTGGACATTCTGATTTGGTGGGTTATGCAAGCAGACAAACTAAGCCATTGATAATGGACCACAAGACATACATTGTTATCTAGATATCCTTGAAATGCCCAACAGAGTTTCAGGGTAGAGTAAAATAATATTTTTATGGTGTACAATGTCAAAGAAAGAAAAAAGACGGAGAGAAACATTCTTTTTTTTTTAAACAAGCAGTACTTGAAATGGTATTAGAGCTAAGCAAACATTTCTGTAATAAAGTCTAAACCCTAAGTGTAAAGCATTAGGTTGGCTGTGTTGTGTATCAAAAATATGGACATGCTTTTTTTCTTTTAGAGATACTGTTTTACCCTTATTTTACCTTTTGTTGCCATCTCCTGCATTCTCTGTTCAGTTACATCATATCTAAATGTATGCCTTTCAGTAAGAGATCCTTTCTATTGCTCAGGGAAGGCTTTCACATGCTTTTTTTTTCTCCATTTTTTATCACCACTTTCATAATATGACATTTTTTTATGCTGATAATTTTTTTATGGTATGGATGCTTACCTGTCATCTACCCCTTGTTGGACATTTGGCTTTGAGAACTATTACAGAAGGAAGTTCATATGCTTCTAAGGGCCCCTTAAAAGATGGTAGCTAGGGCAAATATTTGCGTTATGTACAGCCTGATCACTTACAACAGCTCTGGGTGGAAGTGGATGGATATATGTGTGTTGGATTTCACCCATACTCCTAATAAGGAACTTTTGTAGAAATGTATTGTTATCAAAGGTAAAGAGGTCATTTATTAGCACAATCTTAATAACAAAAACCTCTATGAGGTTTTAATTGGTCATTTGTATAGAATACAACATTTAAAGTGCAATAAAGGGGTGAAAGTGAATTTGTTAGTAAGTATCTGACATACTAGAGTGACCTTACTTTTTTACACTTTACTATTAGACTGCTATACAATAGATATAGAGCAGCCTCTATGTAAGTGCAATGTTAGAGGTAAATTACCTGTATTAACCTTATTAATGGTGCGGTAGTTGACATTACTAGTACAGATAAAAGTGCCATTATTTTATGTGCAATGCACCTCTAAACCAAGTGATTTCTTGTTCTGTTCTGAAGTATCATCCTAAAAGAAAATATTCATATAATGATCATCAATCATATATCATATGATTATTCTACAGTATAACGAGCGATTATAGAAAATGCTATTTCTTTATCAGATGTATGTGTGCTTAATAGGATACATTAAAAATCAGTGATTGAGTCTAAATAGTCAAAAAAGGCTGAGAATGGCAGAACTACCAGTAATAGTACAAAATATCCCATATTTAATATTACTATCATGTTTATTTTGAAACTAACATAGACTTGTGTAAAGTTATCATATAACTGGATGGTTGACTGGAGTTAAAGGCCCTGATTTATTAAAGTTCTCCAAGGCTGGAGAGGATACACTTTCATCAGTGAAGCTAGGTAACCAGCAAACCTGGAACGGATTTCCTAAAAGTCAGGTTGTTTGTTAGCAACAGCCTCGCTGTTGAAAGTGTATTCTCTCTAGCCTTGGAGAACTTTATTAAATCAGGGCCAATGGGAGAAGAAGACGTTTTAGGGATTTAAACATAAAGCTGGACCAGCTGAAGATCAATAAATTGTTAAGTTAGTTTGGAACAACAAGTATTTCTGTAGATTAAAACCCATTTTTATTCTTTTATACATATATTACATAAGTCTCTTGCAAATTCATAAATTTTATAGAATTATATTGTTAGAACAAAAAGAATCAAATGTGTCAGAATTAATGGGCTTGGTTTATTAAAGCTCTTAAAGACTTTAGAGAATACACTTTCATGATTGAAGCTGGGTGATCCAGAAAACCTGGAATGGATCTTGTCCAGGATTCAAAATATTTGCTAGCAACTATCAAATTATTTTGGAGAAATCTATTCCAGGTTTGCTGGATCACCCAGCTTCACTGATGAACGCGTATCCTCATCAGCCTTGGAGAGCTTTAATAAATCAGGACCAATGTTTTTATAGTATGGTGTTTGATGCTTACAAGTGTTTTAGTCAATAAACATACTACATGTGAAAAGCCACTCTTCTCTGTTTTTCCTAAATGATACCAGAACCCTGGGAGATAAAGGTTCTGGGACAGCAGGTTAAAATGTGAATTGGAAAACCATGGACGAATGGAAATAGTGAGAATGCTGATTAAACAACATAAGGCCTGTTGTGGAAGGAATGCCTATGCAAACTAAGATCAACTGTAGTGTAGTGAAATACCTTTGGTAAGTTACAAACAACATGGGGGGCCAGTAAAAGAAATCACTTAAAAATAGGTAAAGTTTAATGTGTGAAAAATAATCCTTTTTTAAAATATGATTGAGGAGGATCTGTTCACAGCTGAAGCCTACTCTTAGATGTCTTTGCAGATAAAGAGGTGTCATTTAAAGAGCTCTCTACATCTTGTCTATTGATGTGCATTTCTTCAGCAGAGCCACATTCCTAGATGCCAAACCGATTGCACAAAAAGAGTAATGATAAATAGTGCAGAAGTTTGGTGCAGAAGAATGTAAACAATACCTAAAAACATTGTAACCTTGGATAGGTATTAATAATTTCTCTTCAGAACCATAGCAGTTCTGCTAACTGTGTTGGGTCTCTAAATTTAGATAAATGAGTGCCATAACCTTTGAGAATCACACATTTGTATCACCTAAATCTGTAAAGTCTGAACATGCCTATGGAATTCAGCTGAGAATGCAATTGAGGTCTTCATCCAAGACCACATACCACAGCTCTGCTAGGGCTGTGGGAGCAATCAAGAAAGCAAAGATGCCAGCATAGCAGAGCTTCACTGATTGCTCTGCTCCATGATTGGCTATGGAAAGGGAAACCCTGATGACGGTTCAAGCATCATCAGGGTTTCCCTATTCTCATCCATTCAGCACTAAAGGTGAATTAGGACAAGTCTCCTCATTCAAGTCTAGCGCTGAATGGCTGAGAAACCTCAGTTAACCAGAAACTGCACTTATCCGAAATCAGCCATTCATCGTGGGTGCCGAATAACTGAGGTTCTACTGTATAAACTTTAGAACTATAGGAGTAATATTCTGATACTTTTCTAATCCTTTTACTCCTTATGTCTTTGCCATGTTCCATCCCTTCTTAATTTTTTCCCTCTAATGAGCACAAAATTCCAGTGACATTTGGTGGTCTTCTTTTGCTGTTTTAGCACATTTGACTGCTGTAGTACTTTAGAGACCACCAGACATTTTTACCCATTGACAATGTTTTCATTTTGGGAATTCATAATCTATAATTTTGGACCAGTTTGGCTAATCTGTCCATTTGAGGCAAATTCTAGCTAGAACACTCCATGTATGTGTATTTTACGAGTGTCCAGATCAGATGAAACATGTTCTTACATTGGTATTTAAAGTTGTATAAAAGTTTGGACTTTCAAGTAACTTTAATATTTTTTCTCAAGATCTCCAACAGCTGTCTTTACTCCTGACGGACAAGAGCAACAGCAGAATATTGTGAAGAGAAATTGTGCAATAGTATAACATTTGTGATAATAATAAAAAAATAAAAAACAATTCTGAAATGTTTTAACCAAATGATTAGTTCATATACTTTCAGAAGGTCAGTATTGCTTTCACATTGCCTTACAAAATATTATTTAAATTGATGGTAAAATATTTGCAGTTTAGCATTAACAAAGAGCCATACATGTGTATGGTAGGGTTATCTCCTTTTACAGATCTCAAGATTTTGACCATCAATGAACTGAATGCAAGTTTAAATGAGCTATACCACTGTTCTCAAATCTGATCAGATTTCACCAAGAGGATTTATTTTACGTCTTTAGTGAAAACTTAGGCTGTAAGCAAACACTGCCCGTTGCATGAAAAGTTCTTTCACATTTTTTCTAAATGTACCCCTGATGATTGATTTTTATTCAGTGTCTAAGACTGGAGTGAACATAAAGCAAAACAGAAACGTTTGCTTGAAAGAGATGTTGATATTTTTGTATGAGGTGCTTATCAGATATAGGAATGTCAACAATTTAATTTTTTTTTTTCATTTGGATTGTCATTAATTCACCAAACCTCAAACAAATCTTGAATACTGTGGACTTAATGATGTCTAGAGACATGTGTGTGCTATACTTGAGACAAATTAGGAATATACACCTGCAGAAATA
>NC_092858.1:130993342-130994785 GCF_032062135.1 Pyxicephalus adspersus
TCTGGACATCAGGGATACAATGGCCCAGTAGGGGTCCTTTAATATGTGAAAGCCCACTAACCTTGAAATATTTCCAGTAGCTCAATGTCAGTGTGTGTTAGAAAAGAGAGAGTGAACATTTTCTGTAAAAACAGTAATATTGTAGAAACACAAAACTCCACAAACTTCTAATTTTTTTATTTCATCATTACTTTTGACTATCCTTTGCAATCTAGCACGAAACCAAGTTAAATTATTTTTACCACTTTCCTGAACCCATGATTGCTTTATGTGTCAGACAGGCAATATGCTTCCAGTGGTAACTTACTTTAATTATTATTATTACTTCTTTTAGTGGATTGGGATGACTTTGACATTTTCGCAAATAGGTAGTTTTCAGGCAGGGTCAATTCTAAGATTTGATATTTTCTGAACAGAACAGGATCAACTATAACTTTATAAAGGTACAGAGTCAAAGATCAATAATAGTTTTCTCTTAACCCTAAATTAGTACATATCATCATAAAACAATATTTGTTCTTGAATAGTAAATGTTTTCAGTACACACTCTCCTTACATAAAAAGTATAAATGTCATATCAGCTCATAAGGAGATAGCAAGCAGATAAAAAGCATCACATAAAATACCTCAAAATCATCCCAATTGCAAGCATAATGCAACTTAAATGCTTCATGTGCCTCTTTTCTGCAGAAGCCCTTAGGCTGCAATAAAAATATTGAGTTTTAAGAAAAAAGTTTTCTATCAACTGGAAAATAACAACAATATAAAAGCTAATGTAGAATATTACTTTTTATGTTGGTAACTGTGCCAGGGATAATTATCTGTGTTTTTTAAGAACTTTAGCATTCTTAAGTTATAAAAGTAGTCTAAACCCCAGATATTGGATACAATTGGTCTTACAGTATGATCTCAATTAAATTCTGAGTGTTCAAATTCTTACATTCACTACTATTAAAAACTACATAAAATGCTAAAATATTAAATTCTATACACTTAAGCCATCTTGAATTGTGTGGTGTTTGAAACTGTGATAACCCGACGACTGTGATAAATACGATTTTGCTACTGGGAATAACACGTAATTTACATGATATCGAGTGTGCTAATTCCAAATCTGAATTTAGAATTTGCCTTTCACGTACTGATTTTAAGTTATAGGCATGCTATAGTTGTTCAAATGGTCAGTAATCGGGTAATGTGTTTTTACATAGGAACAATATAACAGTTGCAGCTACCACTATGTCTGCTGCCGCCTCAGCTGAATCACGTCTCCTGGTGGCATGCATGTTCCTCAGCGGCTGGGCAAGTCAGTGAGCTGACGTCAGAAATAGGTATATAAGGCGAGATGGATCAAAGGCTTGTCTCTAGTGCGAAACCATCCTATTGGATAGTACAGCTAGGCCATAGTAAGTCTGTTTTGAGCTAAAGATGAGTAGGCGCAGC
>NC_092858.1:130995026-130996315 GCF_032062135.1 Pyxicephalus adspersus
TTGGCCAGTACAACATGAAGCATAAATCACTCATTGATCCACAGAAAGTTTACCTTCTGCCACTTCATATTAAACTTGGATTATTGAAAAACTTTGTCGTTGCAATGGATCGTGATGGTATGGGTTTTCAGTATGTGAAGGGCACGTTTGGAAACATTATAACAGATGCTAAACTGAAAGCAGGCATTTTTGTTGGTCCCCAAATCTGCAATTTGATGTGTGATGCCACATTCAGAGACAAACTCAACCAACTTGAACTTGCTACTTGGGATTCATTTGTGCTAGTTGCACAAACCTTTCTGGGCAACCAGCAAGCTGAAATCCATGCTGAACTCGTGAACAACATGCTAACAGCATACCATCAACTTGGCTGAACGTCACTAAAAGATATTTTCTTACATTCACATCTGGACTTCTGCACACAAAATTTGTGAGATGTGAGTGATGAACAAAGGGAGAGGTTCCACCAGGACATTTCTGCTATGGAAACAAGATATCAAGGTCCGTGCAATGCCAACATGATGGGCGGCTACTGCTGGTTTCTGCAAGGGGAGACAGCGTAGAACCACAAACGCAAAAGCAAGTGTCTGGAACATTTCTGAAGTGTGCATGTGTGTTGAACAAGGACCCCGTTTTTGTAATGTCATGGAACCATGAGGCAAAAGTTAGTTATGTATAGAAATTACATAGTAACTGCGGAACGAGAGAATGTAACCAATTGCGTAAATATACGTAATTAACTTAAGATCCTGACGTCCTAGGCAGAATCAGACTTCAGATTTGGGTGCAGCGCACATGATTTAGTATAGGGCACATTGATTGGACCAAGTAGCAGACAATATTTATTTTTTTGTGATGCAGTGTAATGAGTCATTGTAATTTTAAAATTCCTGCCACATATTTTACTTTATGTACTTATTTTTATTCTTCATCTCAGTCTTAACTAGCATCTTCTTGTCCTGGTGATGGCTCATTACCTTACTTTAAATTCATGTTGCATGCTCGATTAATGCCAGGCCAGGCTTTTTAATTGGTTATTGGGTTTACTGAAGATTGCCTATTCTCCTTTGACTTGGTTACTGCACTGTTTTTCTTTTCTAACACAACTCATGACACTTCTGGATTAGGGGCTACAGTCTACTATACAGGCATCACACCACAAACCAAAATCTGTAACTTTTTTATACCATGAAATGTAAGCAGTGTAAAAATCATTCTCTGGATATTATTAGGTTATTCCTATTTCAGTCTTGGAAACGAAAAAAAGGATTTCTTTACCATTTAACATC
>NC_092858.1:130998617-131004681 GCF_032062135.1 Pyxicephalus adspersus
TTATGTATCTTTTTATAATGTATCTTTTTATGTATCCTTTTATAATGTATCTTTTTACATCTGTTTGGAGGCTGTAGAAGCTCTACACAGTGCAGAAACAAACCCAAATTTTCCTCCCCTTGACTTTAATGGGATTCGAAATCGACCACCCGAATTTTTTTGCTATATTCGGCCGAATAGCTGTCGAATCGAATAGTGAGCTATTCGACCAACACTACTGAAGACTAAATTCACTGTTGAAAATATATCCTAAATTCTTACCATGATTGCAAGGCTTTAAAGGACAACATTGAATTTATGTTGAAAAACTTATTGCTCTAGTTTCAACAGCACATATTTGTATTTTATTATTATGAACAGACCTATGCATATAAGAATATAGAACTAGATTCAACTACAAAAACTTCTCACTAAGATTATTTTAATGAACTACACACTATTTATTAGTTAATCTTACCAAAAAAAAATAAGAAATGGGTCTATTATAACCAAACGCAATAAATTCAAGAATGTGCTTTTACACTTAACAAGATCAGTTGTGAAGTGGAGGAAAATGTAAGCACCTGCTTGAAATGAATTATGACATGTTAAAAATTGAATGTAGAGTAATTTCCTTTTTTCTTTGATTTTTTTATATCTTTTTGCCTTTGCAGAGCAGTAGACAAAAACTAAACAATTATTATTTGATATTTATTTCTCTGAATCTCAGATTCTAATGAATTTCAGGCATTCTAATGAAACCAGGGTGCCTTGGACTGTACCTAAAAAGGAGTTATGGCTAGCGTTTTGATATCATTGTTTAGCCAGCTCCTTTCCTCTTTTTCTCTCCTCCTTGCACATTTTTCTGTAAAGTCAGCTGTCTACATCCAATTGCTGACAATTATTTTACTCATGATTCACAATATTGGTTAGAACTGTCTACAACTTCATGCATCATGAAACCTTCCTCCATCTTCCAATAATATATAATAAAAGTAATATTGGATTGAGTCACGCAAAGTTTATTCTTGGAACAGACTCTATGGGCCTAATTTATTAAAGCTCTCCAGGGCTGCAGAGGATACCCTTTAATCAGTGAAGCTGGGTGATCCAGCAAACTTGGAATGGACCTGGTCCAGGATTGAAAACATTTTCTAAAATATAGCAAATGACTTAAGAAATCTATTCCAGGTTTGCTGGATCACCAGGCTTCACTGATCAAAGTGTACCTTCTCCAGCCTTGGACAGCTTTAATAAATCAGGTCATATAAAAGTTCTTAGTTGTTTTTTAACTCTAAAATCCAGCTCACATCAAAAAAATAATATTATAAATGTACCCTCTAACTAAGTGTTTCTCATCCAGGGTTCCTCCAGAGCAATGAGAAATTTGTGACTCTCAGGTCAGTTTAACTGATACCAATAATATTTTTGGCTGTAAGGGTGACTTTCTTACCAATGTCCAGCAATGTAAGAGGTTTTCTTCCTACTGACCACTACGCTTTTATACTTTGACCTGTGGATATAGTAATTATAGCAGGGGTTACCCAAAGACCTAAAAGGTATTTCAAGGGTTCATCCATTGTACAAAGATACATCCTAGTTGTTTTTTTTTCTTTTTTAATTAAAAAGGGTTAAACAAAAGGTACATTCCACTATAGTCATCATAAAAACAGTGCAAGTGGGTGCATTTATGGTTTATGATGATAATATCACAGTTTCTTGTGGTGAACAGACTGGTGGAAAGAACTGAGAAAAATCTCATCAGCGACACGTTTGAAGCTTTTCCTGTCTGAGGTTCTGTTTTCAAATCAGACATTCTAGCAGTAATTTTATAAAAAGGGTTGTTTGTGAGAAGTCATGTAGCTGTGGTAATTACTACATTTTTGTACATTTGAGTAATGAGCATAAACACTTATTTATACAGGGGTGTATCAATAGCAGTTTGTTACCGAGTATCAAATGCTACTTTTGTATTACTAAAGATATTGCCATTGAAAGCACAGATAGGACCAAGGCTAAATATTTTTTAGATAGCACCTGCAAATAATATTATTAATAATGTTAAACCGGATTTAAATATCGCCAACATATTACGCAGCGCTGTCCATTACATAGGAGTTGCAAATGACAGACAGATACAAACAATTACACAGGAAGAGGAGAGGACCCTGCTCCGAAAAGCTTACAATCTAAGAGGTTGAGGATGTAACATACAATACACAGGTAACTTTAGGTAAAATTACACTATTTGCTCACCACAAATAGAGGTGAGTGGAAAATAGATCAGGCTGCCCAATGCTATCTAAGATTCCCCAAAGTATCTAAAGACGACATTTTTAGTGTTTTTCTTACCATATTTAAAACATTTTAAACAAAATCTGAATTCTGACTCTGATTTCCTAAAACCAAGTGGCTACGTCCATCAGCTATTGGTATAAAAAATCTGCCACCATCTTGTTCTACCCCAAGAGGCCACAAGTTTACACACACAAAAAAACCCCCAAAAAACCCTGATTATTAGTATATAATAATTAGTCTGAATACTTTTTACCTCCAAGTAAAAGCTGTTTTTCACTACAAGTGAAAGAAACAAGTGCAAATGAATAAAATTAAAAATGTAGCTAGCAAAAAGGTGCCTACTTCAAAAATGTTTCTAAGGCACTCTTACTGAACATTGGAGATGCCTTTCAGTTTAGTAATGGATTTAAAGATTGTCAGATGTGTAGATATTAAACAACTGCTAAAGAGTCTTTCAGAACCCTAAAATTTCATCATTGGATCTACCGACAAGTAAACAGTTGGTGTCAAAGTACATGTGATAGTGAATGGGAGATGTGCCATTAAAAATCCTTTGCTTTCCAAAAAAAAGCATTAGAGCAAAATAGGGAGCAACTTTTTGAAATAATTAATAAAAAAAAGAGCTGTTTGGCCATATAAAACTGCTTGTTGGCACAAACTAAACAGCACATTTAGTGAGAAGAACCTCATAACAATTCTGAAACATGGTGATGGATGGAACTATGAATTCTGCATTATATCAACGTGCACATAATGTGAATGTAAATCCATCTGAGAGGTAAAGCAGAAATTGATCTTTCAATATGATGATCCCATGCAAAAAACCACATCACAAAGCAATGGCTTAATAAAAAAAAGAAATGTAGTGGGATATACTGCCTTGAGTTGGAAGGAATATTGCATGGGAATTCATGAATGGTGTAATATCTCAATGTCAGACTTGTGAGTAATTATGCAAAATCAAAATTGGTCATTTTTTTCTTTTACAAGACAGCAATCAGCTTCAAATACCAAAGGTCTGTTACATCAATTTCTATTTGTTGACAAAAATGATTTAATGCAAACGTCCTTGTGTTTTTATGAAAGTATGCCACCTTAAACTGTAGGCACGATTTGAAAAAAAACTCAAAGTTTTCCTTGATTTAAAAAATCAACAAATTCCGTCAAATACCATTAGGCGTCCTTACCTTTTCAGATATATAGATATATTGTTGCATTTAACATTTGTTACCTAAAAAAAAAAGGAAAGGCATTCACTGGTTTAAATATCAGCATAAGAAATTTGTACAGTGTTTAAAAAGGGACTAAAGCAAGGGGAAAATTTATGAACTTCAGCAGGAATAACACTGCAAACT
This sequence comes from Pyxicephalus adspersus, assembly GCF_032062135.1. Taxonomy (NCBI): domain Eukaryota; kingdom Metazoa; phylum Chordata; class Amphibia; order Anura; family Pyxicephalidae; genus Pyxicephalus; species Pyxicephalus adspersus. Next base: position 131,002,250 of record NC_092858.1, read on the forward strand.
TGAAAGGAACTTGTGAATGGAATCTATTTTCCTTGATCCTCTGTTTATATTTATGGTCTAGGTATAAATTATAGTAAAGCCAGGCTAAGATTTCCGGATATCATTTTAGAAAGATTTTGTTTTACTACTTCTGCTGGTAGTTTTATCATTTTTATTTATTTTATTCTTTCTTTTTTCAGTTTTGTGTTTTTGCATAATATTATGTTTAACGGTTGGTTTATCACTAAACCGAAATGTCAAAATTCTGCACATTAAAAAAAATCTATATTTTTCAACAGCCTTGAATTATAGACTTCACTGAACTATATTGCATGCATTACTTGCTTTGGAAGTTGTTATTTTTAGGAAATAAGAGCGAGCCAATATGACTGAAAATAACAATCATTATGGAAAATAACATATGTTTTACAGCTTAGTGAATTAGAGATTAGAGAATTAAACTATTATAGCTGTAAAAACCAAATCATAAATATTCCTAGTAATCAGTGTATTGATAAACCCACATGTATTGATAAACTGGTGACCCTGTGAACATTTAATTACTGATTTCATGTGCATTGAGCAATACAATGGCCAAATCACCATAAATACCACCTATGATGTACACCATCTGAGAATTGTATTTACTTTTTATTTTAAAGTTATATGAATTGTAGTGAACACATTTGTTATTTCTTCAAGGGGAACCAGTCATCTCCTTATCTGTAATGAAAACAAAAATAATATAATCAATGAAGAATAATATAGACTGGATGTGTAAAATGGAGACATATTTTAATGCCATGTAAATTACATATTATTTTACATATGTTGTTCTTTTTAGGTGTCTGAAACAAGGTTGTATATCTGTTAGGGAGCTGGGCCTGGTGTAATAAGGTGCTTGGTGCACATTACAGAATACCATGGTGAGCATTCCAGGGTAGGAGATTTAAAGATTTAAATAATAAAATGCTAAAATAAAAACAAATATGTGTATATGTGTAGGCAATGGGATCTTGAATAGTATATCAATGTGCACATTAGACCGTTAGGATAAGTCTATACAGGATTCATGCTGCAATTTGTCCAAAACATGACAATTGCCTTAATGCAATGCACTCAATATATTTTCTATAGATATACCAGAATGCTTTACTTATTCTAATTCTTATTATACTAATTATTACTAATTCTATTGCAGCATAGATGAAAACAAGACTGATGGAGACAGCTCAGTTGCTTTTATCAGAAAGCTTCAAAAATACATGTTAGGTGCTGTGTTCGAAGCACCTAAAACATGGCACCCTGTGAATGTCCATCTTAATGCATTGCGACAGCCTATTCAAATAACTAGGCTGCTAACACACCAGAATGGCAAAAAATTGGATATTTTGTTTCCAAGGCAGTGGACCATAAAACATACATTACCATGTATTTGGGTATTATTGACAATAAACAGCACTTTATATATGTGTATGTAATAATTGCCATGTACAGTCAGAGCCATCTCTGACCTCTCTATCATTTTTAAAATGACATTATTCATATTGAAAGGTCATGAAACACCACAACAAAGGCTCTAAAGTTAGATTTCAGTTGGTTTTATTACATTATTTTATACCCATTGACACCATCACTTTATTTCTTTTCTTCTCAATGCAATACAGCAATACAGGGAGATCATGGCTAGTGGGATGGGACAGCAAGAGGCTGTAATGACTTTCTAAAGACATCACAACACTTTATACCGAGCACCCTAAATAATGACCATATGTGATACTGGGGAACCATGATTGAAAGACTGAAATCCAATGAATAAAAGGGGCAGGGATGAGAAAAGCTAGATGATTCTGGATGTGCCCAGACAATAGCCAAGACCTCTGCAGCTTCTAATGCGCACTGCAAGCTTCTCACTTCTATAATGATATCCAATTAAGCATTTTCCCTACGAGAGAAGAGCCTGTGAATGACTGAAGGTAAGGCTGCCTCTGAAATTGTCATCTAAAAATAAAAGGTATCTGCCAGTCATATTATTTTAAATGCATCAATACTTTACAAGTCACTGACTTGAAACAACAATATAGATCAGGAACTTCGGCTTTTCTCTCTCTTCATTAGCCACTTGTCCATTCCAGATATTTGTGTTTTAGAAAGTACTGAGGCAACAGCCAGGAAAGATTTTTCGGCAGATCAGTAATAGCAATCTTTATCCCCAAAATTTTAGTTGGACAACTAGGATGTTTTTCCTAATAATTTGTAGGTATTAATATAATTTATTTTTTGTATTATTTGATATTTTAGGTTTAAAATATGAAAGCAAAGTTTAGCAATTGATATGGAAAAAATTTCCAATGAAAAAGATCCCTAGTTGTCTAAAATAAGTTTTAAAGCCAGCCGAACTGAGCTTTGCTTTGAATCTACTATGTCAAAGCTGGAAAGGTTTTACAAAGTAA
>NC_092858.1:131005581-131010816 GCF_032062135.1 Pyxicephalus adspersus
ACCAGATGGAATTTCAAGTTACTGTAGAATGTTGTTGTAGCTATGCTGTTTAGGCATGTATTAAATTAATCACCAACAGTGTCACCAGCAAAGCATCCTCACATCATTACACCTACTGATCTACAATGTATAGATTGAATGAGAATGTGTACAAACTTTTGACAGATACTTGATAAATATTTTTAATGTCAAGGGTGTTATTCATTAGTATTGGAAAACAGAGAATGAACAAACACAATAGTTAGGTCAACTACAGTAAAATGTAAATTTGAGTTAATTTGTTATGTTTATATGTTTAAACTAGTGTTTTATTGGATTTTGTTTTACCACACCAGTAATTATAAAACCTCTGTTGTTTAGATAAACATTTGTGTATTCATGTGACACCGGTTTCATATTGTACTTGATTTTTCTAAAAAAGATAGCAGTTTATAGACAGCTGTCAATAAATGGAAGGGGCAAATGCGATCGTAATAAATACATTTTTTTGTATATTGGGTTATAAAGCTCTGTAATCAACAAGTCACTGTGGTGAGTGCCCAAAAGAAGAGGAAAGCTTAACCAGCGTGGGGCTCACTAGGTTTGGTTTGTGGCAGATTGAGGGCATGCCAATTATTGGTATAGGTAAGTGAATTTTTTTCATGAAATTTCCACTTTCAGAATTAACTAATCCCTTCATTATTATTATTAGATAGGCTTGATTTAGTTCTATACAATACCATATCATACCATACCATACAAAATTATCTGATATGAGCAACAATATTAATCCAACCATCATATTCTTTAAGTGGATATTGTATTGGATGAAACATGGAAAACATGAATAATATGCTGAAGATCTCTGTACCTGATTAAAGTAAACCAAAATTTAGAGAATAGGAAGTTTGCCATTGTTGATATCATCTACTAATCGCTTTAGGTACTTGGATGTTATGATGAACCATTGGCTTAAACACTGGGAGGCAATGGCTAGAATAAATATGCCAATCAAGAGTTCTAAGTTTGCTCTGAATATCTAATTTGCATCCTTTCCCTGGATCAGTAACCCAAAAATCACTGAAGGCAGAGACAGAAAGCCCATGTAATAGGAGCTCATAATTAGTCTGGTTTATACTAACACAATGCTGCACAAAGTTGATGAACACTTACTCCAATCTGCATGAAGTATCCATTAATGTTCAATTTCTGGTAAAAAAAGAAAGAAACATGATACATTAGTTTTTGGCACAGAACCTAGCGCTGAAGTGTGTGAAAAAATTCCATTGCTAGAAACTATCGTGAAAAGTTTCAAATGCTGATAGGAAGAGAAAGGAGGGTGACATAGATATAAGCTCACTACTAAGATGCTTCCTGTTTGATTGTCAAATCACACAGTGTGATACGTTCAAGTCAGTTTGGGATCAGTAGAAGTGGGTTGAATAATTCTGGCCAGACTGAGCATATCTAGTCTTTTTCTTTATCATTCAGTCTTTTGATATAACAATTGGTTTTTAAAAATATGAGTTACCCATTTTTTGAAACTAGATTCCTTTTAAAAAATGTTTGAATCCTGGATGAAGAATGTTTTAAATATACCAGTTTGTCTTCTAGGTTCAAATAGGTGTGATCACTGGCCTAGTTGATTCATAATGTATAACTGTATACAATTGGATGACATTTGGAGATAAGAAGAAAGGCAGACAGGCAGTAATATGAGTGACCTTTGGCCAAGTTGTGTACCAGAGACAAAGCATTTAATATATTAAAGGGTGTAAAGCTAGCCATTAAAATCTTTAGTTTTTTTTGTTTTAACGAAAAACTAGAACAGTTAATACTATAACTACTCAGAACTACGAAATTACTTAGCAGGGGATTGGAAGTGAACTGCATGAATTATCAAAGAGAATCTTTTTTACTATGAAGGTACCTGCACTTCAGCAGCTCGTTTAAAGTTTAGATAGATTGCAGTTTAGCTCAGTTCTACTAGCAAATGTCTGATTATCCAGTATTCCTCCTCGATCACACTACCCTTGTAAAACAAAGAAGTGTGCTCAAGCTATGCATATATACATACATACATATACAGCATTAGTGTTGGTGTTCGAATTCGGGTTGTCCTTATATTCGACCCGAATATGGCTGTTCGAATTCGGATAGACCCGACCCCAAAAAACACAGGATTCCACAGCAAAAATTTGGGAAAAATAAAGTTTAAAAAAAAATAAAAATTTATCTTAAATAAATTTATTTGTGTGTGTTTTTATTTTAACTCGTTTTTTAAAAATTTTTACGGGTTATTCGACAATGACATTATGAATCATATTGTCATTGTGGGATTCCCGCACCGTGGAACTTTGCGGTTACAGCTAATTGGAAGCACGTACCTTCAATTAGCTGTAACCGCAGGCAATACCAGGGCAATAGAGGTTGAATGGAGATACATATCTCCATTCATCACCTCTACTGCTCTGTGATTGGCTGGGAAATAGGAAACCCTGATGACAGCTCAAGCATCATCAGGATTTCCCTCGCCTCAGCCAATCAGGGAGCAGAGCAGTCAGCAGAGCTTTACTATGCTGACAGCTCCGCTCTCCTGATTGCTCCTGGAGCCCTAGAGGGGCTGTGACATGTTTTACAGATACAGAACACATGTCACACGTTTTCCCGCGTTTATCCAGCGTTTTAATTTTTTAAACGTTGCAAGCAACGTTTAAGATAACGCTCAAAAACGTGCCTGAAGGAAACATCCTGGTGTAGATTAGCCCATGGGAATGCATGGGGACTTCAAACATGGGCTTTAAAAGCCTCAGGTTAAACTGGGGAAACAGTCCGTGTAGACTAAAGCTGCATACACACGTACAATAATTATCGTTAGAAACGACCGTCAAACGACCGATGAACAACCGATTGGCCAAAAAAAAGTGACCAAGGACGCCGACGAATGAGGATTGTCGTTGGAAATGAACGACCGCCACGGTAGATCTGATTGGCCGACGATCTTTCACTATCGTGTGTACGGTCGTTCAGTGATTGTGCATGTTTCTGCGGTACACTTTATCCTTTACATGTCCCTCCTTGCATCGTTCAAACGATTGTATCTATCGTGTGGACACTGTTGGTGGATTATATATGAATGATCATATTGTTACAGCATGTACAGAATTGTGCATAATATGATTGTTCAAGTATAATCGTGCATAATCGTTGATCAGTCGTAATCGTTCATTTTCTAACAATAATTATTGGAAGTGTGTACCTAGCTTTAGCCTAATATTGATGTGACATGTCCTCTTTATTATTCATGCGAAGTACAGGGGTATGTATTAGTGTTATGTATCTTTTTATAATGTATCTTTTTATGTGTCCTTTTACAATGTATCTTTTTACAATGTATCTTTTTATGTATCTTTTTAAAATGTATCTTTTTACATCTGTTTGGAGGCTGTAGAAGCTCTACACAGTGCTGAAAAAAAACCAAATTTTTCCTCCCATTGATTTTAATGGTGTTCGACTTTGACATTCGACCACCCAAATAATTTTGCTCTATTCGAGCGAATAGCTGACGAATCGAATAGTGAGCTATTCGACCATCATTATACAGCATCCTCTGAACTACATTCACAAACCCAATCTAGCTCTGCGGTGACTCCACTTACCTTTACTATATCTGCTCTAGGTCCTTATCCCTAAATTCCACTAATCTCCTGTATTAGTGAGAGTTCCATATGCGTGACCACTTTTCTCCCACATTCTTTTGATCTTGGACAACAGTTCCGAGTTTGGATATTCTGCACATGGCCAAAAGTGCTCATGCTTAAGACCATCCAATGACAGGCTGCTGCATTGGCATGCCTTGGAATCTTTCATTAAATTCATATACCACCACTTCATTCTGCTGACCTTCAGGAACAACAACCGATGGAAAAATAATGGAACATTATGGAATAATTAAATTTAAATAAAATTAAAATGGTTTCCAATGTGTTATGATAAGTAACACTCTGTATAACGCCCTCTCATTATACAATTACCCATCCAATTCTCATGCATTGTGCCTGCTTCCAGTGCCAACTCTTTTCTTATTTTGTTTTTGCTCTTGTCCTTTATTACTCCTGTTTTCGCAGCTCTTAGCATAGGTATAGACCCTGGCTCTTAACCTTCTTCTTTCCACTCTATCCAACCACTCTTAGACCCCCTTTTTCCCCATATCTTTGCCAGTTCTTTAACTTTGAATTGTCAAAAGCCTTTCCTTTGTGAAGCCTTTTTTAATAAACAAATACATTCATTTCACAATTGCATTAATAATGCAATTACAACTGCTTTGGCGGAACAATATGATTTCCAAATTAATTACAATGTCTCATTGTACATAGCTGTTTATGGAATCTTACCATTTCCACTGAGTTATTTTAAGTCTTGGAGCCAAACAAGATAGAACATTGTGATTTGTCCTCATTATATGCACCTGTGATTTTGTTTATTGGCATTTAGCCAGCAAGAATTAACATACAGGAAAGGATCTGTATTCTCATTGCTACCTCTGATGAGCATCTGCTGTGTTTTCAAGAGAATTTACTAAGTTTAAAGCACATTTTTCTTTCATGTCAAAATTGGTATTTCTTTTGTTAGAATTTTTACTAAAGTATATTTTATTAAGAATATCAACTTTGATGTTGCAAACAAAAGCATGTCCATTAAAGTCCTGCTCTTGATATTTCAAAAAAGAAAAAAAGGGACTTCTGGAGTCAACTGTCCAAGATAACTGGGGCTCTTTTTCCACTATTGCAAAACAATTATGTTTGTTATGTCACAGTCTCTGATTGATATCAATGGGATACAAAAAATTCACTACATTCTTATGACTCTTCTAAATGTATGGTCTTTGTACAATAGTTAAAACCTTGACCAAAAATCAGTTTCTTTTAGCGACCATCATATAATTTAAACTTAACAAAAGTTTATTCCTATTTTTTTAATAAAGATTGAAGGGAGACCCCCCGTCTTCTTTCTAAAATGCCGCAGCAGACTGAATGGGTAGCCTGCCTCCCAAGACCGGGCATGCACAGAAGTAGCTTTCCTCCACTTTGAAAAAAATCTGGAAGCACTTCACCCTATCTCGCACCTGCACAATGCAAGATTGGTTGATGTAGAAAGAAGAACCCTGAAGAAGATGGCAACTCCCAGTATCCAGTCAGTTGGCCCGGAGACATATAAAAAAAAAAAAATAGGCGGAGGGCCTCATGACAGTGAGAG
>NC_092858.1:131011203-131020774 GCF_032062135.1 Pyxicephalus adspersus
GAATGTATTTTGTTATATGGTGTTTTTTGATGTTGCAATTTTTTGAAATAAAAGTTATTAATGTTTTTTGTATACTTTGTTAATAAAAAGGCTGCTATGGCCAGTTTTATCCAAAACAGGTTTATGTGCATTTTTTGGAAGGGGCATTCTTAATGGGATGCTATCGGGTGGACTGGCCGGCAGAGGTAAGGACTCTTTACTATCCCCCTTTGCACCTGTCATGTGTCGGGACAAAGAAGGAAGACGGGACTGCGTGGCACTGATTGGACAAGAATCTGGGAAAGATGGAAAGCTTACCATCTATAAAGGTGATATTTTTTTTTAATGATAGTTCTGCCTTACATAGTTTGCATATGTACTATGCCATAACCTGAATAATACAATTGTTATAATCAGTCATAAGTCTGAAATGATTACTTGATGAAAAACATATTTGTAGGAAATTTGAATGCACCAAATCCAATTATTTTCTATTTTATAAGTTCATAGCGAAAAGGTAAACAAAATAAAATTTAAATGTTTTAGAATTGATTCCTCCACACACATAAAACAACCACAATAGTGTAAACTATTACATAAATAAAAACAAATTGAAATGAAAAATAATCAGTTACTTTAGTTTAATTTGGGAATTAGATCAATACCTGTATGGCCATCATAGGATGGTCTTTTATTTTGTTTGTATCTCGTGTTCCTTGACAGAATCATATAGACAAGGTATACATATTCATGGACTGTTTTATCTTTGTAAATGACACATTATTAATGTACTGTGCAGAGGATTATACTTGAAAACAATACTTCTTGATATTTTAGGCAGTATTTGAAACTCAAGAAGCAGTTCTAATTAAATGTACATGGCATTGGTAGTACACCTTTCATCCTAAACCTATTAATCTTTAGAATTGCTTCGTATTAGTAAAGCACCTCCACTTACTCTTTAAACACTTCAGATAAAACAGCACCTCCTACGAGGAGCACATTCTTAAACTTCTCATAATGCAATTGACTCCATATGAACCTGAACTCAAGAGAATTCACAAATTCTATTATACCTGTAAATCTCCCGTAATGCCACAAGCTTATTAGCATCTTCTGACAGGCTGTCATTTTTATGTTGCATTTTCATCTTTTGAATGCTCTATTCAGTAGTTGCTTTTAGTTAATATTTTACAGATCTGCTCAATATGATTCTTCACTTTGAAATTGGTCATGCATCAAAAATATGGTCCTCCGCTAAGCTAAATCAAGGAAGATCGCCAGCCATAGCACATTATCCATAGAGCAGTACATCTTCATTTTTAAGCCTTTGAGTAGATTTACTACCTTCAAGAAGAGAGACTTTCCCTGGTTCTCTGATGAGATACACATGATGTGATTTCAACATTCTGTAGTTTAAACTTGGCTCCAGCATGTGCAGAAAAGGAAGACACAACTTAAAAAGAGTTAAAAATTATCTTGCATGAGATATGGAAAACAATTACTGCAGTATTCTTTGTTTGCTGTATACGTCTTTAACTGCAACCTTTGATGACACTGTAAAATAAATTCAGCTATGGTCCTATAGCTTGGCTTACACGTATTATCTACTATACAGAAAACAAAATATTATAATAGATCAACCCCAGCTGAATTACATTGTTTGCCAATGTGCTGTGAGTAAAAAAAAAATAATTTTTTAAAATAAAAACTTGCTTTCACTTCCTTTTCAGTAATAAAGTGCTGGAAATCTCTTGCAGTCATTTTCCAAGTCACCTTTGGCTTTGGAATTTCTTGTAGGTTTGTTTTCCTATAGTGACATATGTCTGGGTTATGCTTGCTGGCATTGCTGCTTGTAGTATTCACTGAAAAAACATGTGAGACATAAACGACACAGTTGAAAGCAGGGATAAAGTATTGTTCAAATATTTTTATACTTAAATATGAATGTTTAATGCATCTTCTTAAAAAAAACAATCAACTGGTTGATTTAATAAACCTCTCAGATACTGGAGAAGACATACTATCATGGGAGAAACTAGGTGATCCATCAAACCTGGAATGGACCTGGTCCATGACTGAAAACATTTGCCAGCTGATAGCAAATGATTTTAGGAAATCCATTCTAGGTCTGGATTACCAAGGTTCACCCATGATTACCCATGATAGTCTATTTTCTCCAATCTTGGAGAGCCTTAAAGTGGACCTATCACTAAAATGTTTACTTCATATAAAAGGGTAGAATTCCCCATTTATATAAGGTAACAATGATGCCCCTCCCCTTCTGTCTATACCGCCGCGTGATTGCTAAGTGTGATTTTTTATTGTTTAGTTCTGCTTAAATCAGACCCATTAATTGAGATTTTTATAAATGTTACATCTATCTATCTACATATATATGTGTGTGTATGAAAATTGTTGGCAGTGTAATGCTTATCATGAGAGGTTGTCCCAAAATAAAGTATTATTGAATGACAACAGTAGTGAATTTTTGTGAAGTCACAACCTTTGGAGCAGAATGTTCCCTAAGATGCAGCAAATATATTTTTGCATTAAAATTATATACTGTAAGTTTAAAAAAGAAGCAAAAACACTAATGTGGTACATATGGGTAATCTCTACAAACGCACAACATTTTTAAAAGACAAAACAATGTCCTTTTAAATTATTGGGAGAAATTTCAGATAAAACTGATTAAAATTGAAAGCAATGGAAAAATACAAACATTTGATATTCGATGAGAAAAAGACAGAGTTCCCCAGGTGGTTGACAAGAAGATGGCAGATGGAGAAAGAAATATGGAGGACAAGTGGAGAAAATGTTGTTGTTAGGGGTTGAGTTTTATTAGATATGAATATTTTTTTTTACGGTGCATATTTTTTTTACTTTATTTTGTTCTTTTTTTTGTACAAAGAATGATAAAAAAAATTGAAGTAAAAAAAGTTACACCCATAACTTTTAACATCAAAAGAATATAAAAGTACATATTTTCTAAACTGAGGTTTTTTTTTTTTAAAATGTAGATTGAAAGCCAAGAAAAGCAATCCTTTTTCTATGATGAATCTTTAATAATCACTAAACAATAAAAAAATGCAAAATTCCAAAACTAAATGAAAAATAATGACTGACTTTAAGCTTTAATAATAAAAACAGACACAGGAAAATTGTTGGTCTGAATGTATCTGGAATATGTGAGGAAAACTACAAAGAAACCAATGTTTGTTGTTGGGTGGCCCAGTAAAGTTTATTTTAGTTGATAATAAAAATCCTGAGTTGAACATTTTACACTGCTATGCCAATATCAGTGAAGAATGTTTTTAGTATATACTGTGACGAGCTTGTATTCATGTACCAATTTCAATAAAAATAGCTGGTGTGCCATCTCTTCCATGAAGGAACTCATTAAGATGAAAACAGTTGACTATGGTCAGTCTGAGACCAATTTAAAGACATTTGTAACTAGGGATGAGCGAGAAGGCCTCTGACAGTCTCGCAGTGAGACATCAATGCCACACAGAAGTGTACAATTTTAGTGAATGGAGTACTGACAGGCAGCAGCAACAGGAGGAGGCTATGGGGCCCTGAGATGGAGAGTGGACCCCATTGGTAACTGGCATCTAGAGCTGGGTGTAGTCCATCGTCTATGCCACCCAGAAGTCTGTAATACAAATATCTGAAATTTGAGAAGAAATTTGAAATTTGAGTGTGCCAGCACTGTTGCTGTGGTCTTTGGTGCCGGAAGCAGTAGGAAGGTAGACGATATTGCTAGTTTGCATCATGAAATGGATGACATGAATGCCAACCCTCAGTCTTACAATAATAAGCTGAAAAATTAGGCAAAGGCAATGGTACCTATCAGTGTGGCAGTTTGTCGGCCTCCCGGAAGAAATGTAAAGTATATTGCTAGCTGGCACAATGGCAAGCATGACATTGGCGATGAATGCCACCCCCTGGACGTTGCGATAACTAGCAGAAAAATTCAGGCAGGCTCAGCTGACAGGGTGTTGGTGATAGCCAGCCACAGACTCAGCAAAGGAGCAGTGTTGGTTCACAGAGGCATGTTGGTTGGCCAGTGAGTACTTGTGTCAATCAGTGACATCTGCAGTGGGGATATGATACTTGTCAGTAACCCACCTTTCGTTCATTTTCAAAAAGATGAAGCGATTGACATTTTCCGGCAACAGTGGTAAACGATTGTCCGTGACCACTCCGCCAGAGGCACTGAAGGTTCTTTCAGACAGAACACTGGATGCTGGGCATATAAGAAGCTTGATGACATACTATGGCAACTGCAGGCAGATTTCAAGCCTGTTGACCCGAAAAAAAATGGCGTCACTACTGTCAGGACAGGCATCCTCCTCACAACTGCTGTCGTCAACACCACCACACCAACCAGCCAGAAAAGAGCCAACGTAATCATGCACCATGCGATTCATCTGTTCTCGATGGTTACTTGGTCACTTGTTTGAGGTGGTCACATCAGGTTTCGCCAGGCATCCAGAAAATCCCCCCTGCCTTGGTCTAGACTTTTAGATGTGTGCAGCCTGCTGCCACTACTGCTGCTGCCGCCACTTCTGGAGGTTACGGTGGGGGCAGTGTCCGCCTGAGCTCCCTTTGCGGAATGTGGTTCATGGAACTCCTCACACAGCCAGTCCCATAGTATTCTGCTCAGGCGGGTCACCTTTTCTTTCTCTTGCACCGGGCTGGGTAGAAAGTGTGACATTTTGTCTTTGTAGCGGTGATCCAGAAGGGTGGCCAGGCAGTAATCATCCCAGTTTTTGATGCTGCAAATGGGGGGGTCCCTCTGTAGACATCGCAACATTTGGATATACATATAAAAGAGGGGTTGCCTGGGCTCATCCTCTTGTCCCTCAGTAGGCACCAAAATATCTTCCTCCTCATCACCCACCTCTTCCTCTTCAAGTTGCAGCAAATCCTGTTGTTCCATCTCCCGCACAATGCTTTGGGCGAGACAGCAAAAATGCAGTTGCACAGGTTCTGTCCAGCAGCCCCAACATGGTCTCCCTTTTCATCATCATCAAAATCTTCCTCCTATTCCTCTTGAAAATCCTGATGCTGAACAGAGTCCCTTCTTGCTCTTCCTGATGCTGGCTGTGCGCTTTGGAGTGTAATGTCACCCTCATCCTCCTGCCCCATTTTTTCCCCTCCTCTCCCATCGCCACTTTCTATCAGGCCACAAAAGGTATTATCAAGCAAAAAGATGATGGGTATGACATCGTTCCAGTCTGACCGCTCCTGATGCCTTGTGCAGAACTCCAGTAGAGTGGACTGAAGGGACTGGGAGCTAGGGAAGCTAAAGGGGTCACTGGAGTACCCATCTTGCAGCGACAAACGTCATCTGACACCACGAAACCTGCTGGCAAAAGCTGATACTTCATCAGCTGGCACCAACCTCCGTAGACGTAGTAGCAATGACAGTTGGAGGTGGAGAAGGAATTATTGTAGGTGGAAAAAGAGAGGAATGTTGTACCCAAATGTGATCCAGCCTGTTCTCTGTGGATGTGCCTGTGACTCAGGATGCAGATTGCTACGCACCCATCATTGTCTTTCATTGTGAAAAAGGACCACATTGGAGAGGTGTGTGCAACCACTCTGCTGCTCTTTCTCTTTGCCTGCCTCTGCGTCTGCTGGGTGCCCTGCGTCTGCTCCAGCTCCACCTCCCCCACGTTCACATCCTCTATAAATGTTCCCCTGCTTCTGCCCACTCCTCTGTCTCTTCTTTGGGACTCACATGAGGCAGGTTTGCAGCCCCTTCCATCCCCAGTCTTTTGCTGCTGAGAGGGGGGTAGATTGTGATACCATAAATCAGTAAGAATGCTTTAGAGGCAGACTTTGCAGCAGGCTTTTGGACAAGGCCACCGATGCACAATACATATATATGTATATATATATATATATATATATATACAAAATAGAGGAGTTGGTAACATAGTGGTTTGCACCAGATCTAGGTGAATTCCAGAAGGTCAATCCACTGGCAAGCTTTTACCAGTGATAGTTCTAGTGAATGTGTACTCAGAAGTGCTAAAGATGAGGCTGAAATAAACAATTCACTTTTAGGATCTGAAATGGGTATTTCAGATGATCTCCTTTTGACCAGGATTTGACCTGCATTAAGCTGCAGCTATGTTTCTGTGACTTGTATAGAAAGAGCAATAGTTCCAATTCAAACCCAAGCCCAATAACACTGGTCATAATGTAGGCAAGTTTTGTCAACTGAGTGTAACTTCAGATAAACCATGGAAAAGGGAAAAAAATCAGATTAATATTTTAGTTGGACCATAATAAAAAAGCTTTCTGAGTTGTCTTGCTTCCTGCAAAATACTTTCTCTGTGCCATGGACAATTGTTTGCAGTGTGAGGTCCATGCAGCAATGGCCCAGGGCTCCATCCGTTCTGTCCATACAACCACCAACCTATGAGAGCCTACACTGTCAATGAGAGCCTTGACAATAGCCTTACAAGCCCAGTGTAACATTTAGTAATGGACTGGTACTAATGCAATTGTCCAGCTGTAAAACCTGACAGCCTTACTGGGAACGTGTGTTACTATGCTCACTGTGTATATTGAGTGGGCTAACTTTAATTAGTAAATCAGCATCGAATGAGGTTTAGGGGGCCAGTTATGGACTAGAGGGCAAGGACACATTTGTATTTTTCTCCTATAGCCCAGCTACTAATTTATCAGGATAGATAAGAGTTTACTGTTTATTAGGGTATATGAGGGGAATGGAAAATGTGGTATAAGGAAGTATATAGGAAATGGAAGAGCATACAGTCCATCATGGTGTAAGGGATCATGCAGAAGTGAAAGCACTTACAATATATAAGTATTAGGGAGAATACAGAATATGGAAGAGATTGCAATCTATTAAAATATAATAGGAAGATACAGAACGTGTAAGTGCCCACAGTTTTTAGGGTAAAAGGGAGGATTCAGAGGGTACAAGAACTTACGTTCAGCTATGGTACAAAGGAAGATTCACGTGGTGGAAGATTTTACAATATATTAAGGTATAAAGTATACAACATATGTAAGAGACCACAATTTTTCTTGAATAAAGATGAATACAAAAAACGGAGGCGCTTACAATATTTTTGTGTATATGGAAGGGTATGGAAGATTGGGGAACTTAAAATCTGTAAGGGTATAACGGTACAGAAGGAGGGAGAGCTTATAGTCTTAAGGTGGGGTTGATCATGTTCTCATAAGGTATAGCAGATTGATGTAGAAAGTCAGAAAGCTCACAATCATTTTACAAGAGTTACATAAAAAGTGGTGCATTATGGAATGACAAGGCTGCTACTCACTTAGTGCCTTGTTTAGCTTTACTCATGCTTCAGGTTTTAGATAATGAAGGGTTAACAGATAAACAAGAAGACCAAGGGAATCTTTAATGCTAAAATATTACTAATCTTTAGTATCTCTTCTATTCTTGCAGACTCCATCACAGCTATCCAACCTTCACCTATGTGTCAGACTATTACCTGTGGGCTTCTTACTCACAAACACAGCCTGTGAATCCCTGACATTCCGTATAAAGTATCACTATGCTTTACCAAAGCGACCTTGCATCGTCATAAAAGTGTTGATTAGTAAAGATCCATTACGTTATGATTGAATAAAACACAATTCTTCAAGCAAGGGTGGACATTGCTACAGCTACAAAGATATTTGATACAACAGTTTATATATATTTCTTATTCCAAGGTACTTTAATGTGAAAAAGTGTCTGATTTACTTTGAAAAGACCCTGTGCAGATCCAAAACACTGAGCTATGTTACTAATTTCACAATAAAATGTTAGCCTTTGATAAGTGCTAGGGGCAGCTGCCTGGTCCCTATGGAAATTCTGTCCTTAGAGGTCATTTGGTAAATCAGATAAATCAGCTGAAATTTGAAGGCAACATATGAAAAATTACATCAAACTTTTTGTCCTTTAACTTTTACTAGCTATAGAAATTAAGGCTTTAAAATATTTTATATATATATATATATATATATATGCTATAATATATAACATTATATTATAATATTATATAATATATATTTACACAAAATAACCTATTGTTTCTACAATATAAAAGGAGGCATAATGTTGAAGGCTAGCTGTATATTAGAGTAGATTTAGACCAGTGACCATAGACCAATAGACCATAGGCTGCCATACACCAGTGTTTCTCAAATAGGGTTCTTTCAGAGGTTCATTGAGCCATAAGCAATTTGGACTTCTCTGTAAGAGTCAATGTAAGGGTCATTCTTCCAACTTATCACCACACTAATGCAATGTAAGCTGTGAATATAGTAATTATAGTAAAGGTACCATAAGATATTAAAGTTATTTGAAGGGATCCCTCACATTAAAAAGGCAGAGGATGGCTGCTATACACTTTAGATTGAATAAGCTAAATATTTTTCATACAAACAATGCAACATCTTTGATAACAACAGCGTTTATTCCTTATTAGGTGTTTTGTCATGAGAACTTCTTTGGCAATGTCATAGAATTTAGACTGTTTTGTTTTAATCCTAGAATAATTTCATATGTTTAACATTCCTGCAGTTTGAAATCACATCACATCTATTGTGCCATAGCTTCTAGTCAAACAAAACATTGTTTTCATAATTGCCATATCAGCTATCATCATTAGCAAAACTCTGCTCAGTAATACAATATTTTTTCAACAAGGCCTAAAATGTATCTGTTTATATATCCATTAGCTACATAACACAAATGCATATTTATTTGTGAAAAAAGTCCTCTTTATGAAAACATATTCTGGATCCTCATGATCCTCACTTTTAGGGATAAATTAAAAAAAAAAGGGAAACAGTCTGGAGTCATTCTTTCTCTTAGCACATTATAGCTGTTAGCGATTGGATTGGGCATAAACACAGCACATCTTCTACTGACTTCCAATAGTATTAACAATTTAAAAAAAATATTTATTACTAACCATGTGAGAAAATAAAACAACAGCAAATTTTGCAGTGCTCAACACTTCCCCAGTGCTGTCTCATACAGATCTAACGCTTTCAGGTCCACCACTGGCCCTTTTATGGGCTAAATAACACCAATGTATATCCATTCATTTTTCTAGGTCCAAGTTGTCATTGACATGCTACACTGGGTTTACAGTACTGCTGAACAGTGCAGCTCTTACACAACATTACGGAATGCCCACCATGCCAGGCTAGGGACCAGTACCATCACTAGATCAAGTAAAATTATTATAAAATAAGAAGCAGTGGGCTCTACAAAAGATAGAGTTGCCCTTCAAACAATAAGGTATACAACAAATACCTGTGGCATATTTTAATACATCGGCATCAGCATTAATAAGTACTAGCATCCTTCCTGGTTTCTAGTGCTGGTAAAAATGTAAATATCTGGAGGCCTAAACAGAAAGCTTCTCCTATTACAAAACTTATTTGGAGCCCAGCGGCAGGTGAGCAAGCTTTCAGTGTTTTGCTGCCCTCTATTCCATAATGAAAAATTCAGCTGTGTAAGCTGATGTGTGCAACTCAGCAGGGAAACAGCAACAGGATGTCAGAAGTGGCCAGCAAAAAT